>NC_140466.1:18903956-19046456 GCF_051167445.1 Perissodus microlepis | reverse complement strand
GTTTAAAAAACAAACAAAAAAAGGGATATGAACAGAGATGTCAGTATCGCAAAACCTGGTCATATAAACCCAAGTTTACCCACATGGCTAACTATCAGACACGAAGTGACACTATTTAATAATTTGGATGAATTGACCCTTTAAGCTGGGTTGATATCACCGAAAAAAAACAGCAGTGTGAAGTTATTTTGCACCTTTCCACTGTACTGAGGTAACTCCAGCCATCGTGTCCTCCTACTGCATACATGGGTCCCTCTAGAACAGCCACACCTGCAGAAGATAAACACACGTACTATTAAATCATGAAAACTTCTCAAAACTAAATCAGCCAGGATAAGCAAAGCATCACACATATAAAGCATCATACTTTTAGGACAAGAGGTGTTAGTTTTTATGCGTGTGTGCAACTACACCCAGGGCATTAGGCATGTAGAGTTAGCAGCATGTTGACATCTCTGTACTTCAGGGATTTATCTGCCTAAACATCTGTGCTGCCAGATGTGTTTGAAAACCCACCACGGTTCACACACTTGCACACTTTCGTAAACACAATAAAACAGCACAGCACGCCTTATCAAATGTTGTTATAGTAATAGCAGGACACTGCTGCGAGTGGGGAGATGCCCTTCAAATGAGAAACATGGGCTCAAACCAGCCTGCTGAAGTGTTTTTGAGCCGTGGCACCGAATCTGCTGATCCGCTGCAGTTGAGTTGCTCTTTTTTGTCACTTTATTGCGTTAGGAAGCAAGTGTAAGAACAACGTTTTAAGGATTGAATAAAATTTCATAACCAAATTTTTTTTTTCTTCAAAACTTTACTTTTATATCACGGTGCTTAATATCTTTGGGACACGGTTTATCCACAATGGAGCAGGGTGTGTCTGTAAGGTGCATCTAAGCTTCTGTTTTGATCAAAATTTGTAAGGTAAAGTCCAGTTTATTTCCACATGCAGGAGTGTATCGACGGCAACTAAATTTGAAATAAAGTATAAATACAGCCCAAACAGGACACCTACCTTCTTGACTCAAAATTCAGAATCTAAAGCAAAAATAAAATAAAATATAAGTTGGCAAACTGCCCTCACCTAGGCCATGCCTGTGTGTGGACATGGGGGGCATGACGCTCCAGGTTTTGCTGTGTGGGTTGTAACACTCCACAGTGTTGAGGGTCTTGAGTCCGTCTCGCCCTCCAACTACGTAGAGACGCCCGTCGAGGACTGCTACACCAAACTGTAGTCTCCGTCCACTCATGGTGGCTACCTGCCTCCAGGTGTCTCGACGTAAACAATACTGCTCAATAGTCGTGGCACCTGAAAAAAAAAGAAAAAAAAAAGAAGAAGTACGTGCTATTAATTCTGAAACTCTCTAAACTGTACTTTTTCACACTTTGTCCTTTTATGCATTAAAAAAACAATTCAAACTTGCACCTTCTTGATAACGCCTTCTCACAGTTGTTGGATAGTGTTAAACCTGTTGACACTGATGCTCAATATTTCATTTAAAGGTAGAACTAAAGGAGCTGCTCATTAATGTGGAATCTGTTAAGCTATTAAGGTGAACCTATTATGCTTGTCCTTACTTGCTGTAGAACCGACTCGGTTCTAGTTGTGGATTCCTCACACTATACATGTGGTCAGCAAATGTACAAGTAATTCCTTTAAGCAAAAAAACCTTCAGATTACCCTAAACAGCCTGTTTAGTGAAGGAATACCCTTAATATGGTAATGTCAGCCATATAGCTGTGGCTGTGAGCAGAGATGCCCCATCTATTGAAATCTTCTGTTTGTAATGGGCATCAATCAGAACAAAGCTTTTCTAAAAGGGAAGTTACCGACTCTCAGTTTGTAGCATTTGTCACAGTTTAACTGTAAGCTCAGTCCTCCTCTACCGCAGCATCACCTGTGTCTGGATGTGAGATGCTGTTGTACCTTTCGTAGCATCCATGCCACCCACAGCAAACATGGCCCCTACGGTGGCCTTGCGAGGCCGAGTGCGGGGGCTCTGAAGCAGGGGCCGACGCTGGGGTAAAAGGTGATACTTCATCCCCTCCATCAGGAGGCGTTGGCACTCTACACTCTCCCGGAGGAGAGGGTTGCTCTCAAGGTCCGCTAGGAACTACAGACACATGCAAAAAAGAAATGAGAAAAAAAAGCAAAGGCATCAACATGCAGAATCATGTGACAGCTGCAGCTGGAATATATGGAGGGCACACGCATGTGCTACATCAGTATGGGTGTAGGGACATGTTGGCTGCGATGTTATCGCTGATTGAGGAGGTTCAAGAGCCGAAAGAAGGCCGCTCTCTCTCATTGAGAGATTAGATGAGATCAGACCAACAACCATTAATGCGCTCTCGCACATGAGACCACGCACACACTGATCATCTGACACACTAGAGAACTAATCTGCCCTTAACATCTCATCAGCTCTCCACACCCTATAACCTCATCTACAATCACACACACACACACACACACACACACACACACACACACACACACACACACACACACACACACACACACACACACACACACACACACACACACGTGCGCAAAGACACAGACACACACACACAAATACCCAGGGGCTGCAGCAATCCACAGCCTGTTCCTGAAAACACATCCTGAGGAAACTGCTGCCTGTGAGAGGCATGGTAGTGAGAATCAAGTTTTCCCTGAAGGATGGGGGGGAATACATGATTTACATTTAGATAGGTATGTGTTTGTGTGTTTGTGTGTGTGTGTGTGTGAATTTCGAAGTCATTTTAGGTTAGACTTTGAGAATGCCTGCATCTCTGTTTTTTCCCGCATGTTCAGACACAGCCACTTAGATTCAATCACAGAGAGCAGGTATAATGGAAGAACTAGAAGATAAATAAAAAAGAAGAGGAAAGAGATTATTATTTTTACCCTCTCATTTATTTTCTGTGTTCTCCTCCATAATTCCCACCAACACAAATAACATTCAGCTCAAATAATTCAACTTGGTCACTGAATATAAAATCAATTTCCCCCCCCGCCAGACGTGGAGAGCGTAAAGCAGGCATGGTAAATGGATAAGCAGCTTACACACCAGGGTGAACCCACACTTCTACTGCGTACAATCACAGAGGGACAAATTACGGTGAACCCTATTTGCGCATTCATTCATGTGCATGTGTGTGTTAAAAAAACGGACAGATCGAAAAAAATAGTGTTTGTCCTCTCCGGTGGTATTTATACATCTCTCTGTGAAGGACTGAATGTGGAGGATGAGATAAGACAGCTTGCTGCAGGCGTCCCACCTTGTCCTCTCCGTCCTCTCTTTACCTCACAGTGGGCAGAGAGAAACTTGTGTTATCTTCTCTGTTTCAGCTCACGCTTGAGAGAGAGAGAGGGGCAGCATGGGCTCTGTCTTCTTCTAAAAAAGATAGGCACACTCTCATACACACATCTTCCAGCTACGCACATTTTTTATTCCTTATGCGTGTCCCTGTTGCTGGATGTGCTCTTGCTCTAGCTGTCCTCTCCATCTTGACTTTTTGTGAACACCATACCACTGTACAAATTCCCACAAAACACAACTTACAAACAATACTGCTATGCAAATAATTTAATATGCAATTTTAATCATTTCAGATTTAATGTTGTCCTTTGAGGCAGTTCACTGGTTTTAGGCCTGACTGTAATATCTCAGGAACTATTGGGTGTACAGCCATGACATGTTTTCCACATACAGTCATGGTAGCCACAGTCTCTTTCATTTTAGTGCCATCATTTTAGCTGTATATTTACTTTTTCCAATACTTGTACCATATCTTGTATTTAGCACTAAAAAAAATACAAGAAATGAACTCATTCAGTGCTAAAAAAAAATGCTGGCATCCTCACCTATTAAAGTGAAAATCTAAGTGGTAAGTAAACATTATACCTGTGAAATAAACTAGCATATTAGCACTGTCGTATTAGATTTACAACATCTGTTTTTTTAGCGTCGTGTTGTTGGAAGGCGGGCTTTTAAATATATAATACATCGTGATTCAGGTTTGCAGTAATCCATATTCTTATAAACATATTAAGAGCCAAGGCACACCATGATAAATATAATAGCATCTTTTCACTAGTGCTCTGACCTTGTAGTGTTGTTAAAAATTAAAAATTAAAAAACAAAACAAGGGGAAGTGTTTTACTGAATTTCCATGACAGAAAACTAAAATCTCATTTTAATTCTTCTCCCTGGTCTACACTGCCAATTTTGCTTCCTGAGATATCACATAGAGAAACTTACATTTTTTTCTCCAGATTACAAGCAGCAAGCTGTGCCTGTCTTGGGAGAAGACTTTGCACTATTTTTGATAGGCTGCATTGGTTTTTGCCATTACTTTACTATTACTGAAATAAACTGGCTGTGGCTGTGTTCATTAATTTACTCAACTGTTGTCAGATCATCTGAAGAGCTTTGCAGTCTCATTTTTTCTATAATCGTGGCTTCACAGTAAGGTGCTGGGGTCGTTGTGGCTCAGGATATAGAGCAGGTCATCTACCAATCAGAAGGCTAGTAGTTCAATCACAGTCAGACACTGGACAAGATACTGAACCCTGAGTCACTCCTGACACATTCGTCAGGGTGTGAATGTTAGAGAGAAGAATTACAGAAAGTTATGCTTTGCTGGCAGCACTGTACAAACTAATAAGAATTAAAACCCAACAAAGAAGTCAAATAGGCTCGCAAACGGTCATATCCAGAGCAAACTAATCCTGGTTCACTAATCTGACCCAAAAAATAGGACTAACAGTTCTTATAAAAACGTGCCTGGAATATGTTAATTTATCACCATGAGGATAATTTGGGTGAAGGCCTATTAAGTGATCATCATGTGCAAGTTTTATTAAATTCTGACAAATAGTGTAGAAGGATTACCAATTCTTGTGAACTGTGTCCAAGTGGCTGCACATCATCATTTAGCGAGACGCTTACTTCTGCTTTTCTACATACCTCATACACACAGGTTAAGTTCATTGAAAGGTCATATAGTATAGTATAGTATGGCTGGAAACACACGCATACACACACACACACACAGAATACGGATGCTGATGTTGTTCATATTCCTGCTTAAGAATGTCACGTGTATTTGTAATTGCATATTCTTGTATGTGACAATAAAAAGGGCTGTAGCAAAGGAATCAGTTGAAGTGAGCTGAGTTCAGGTGAAAGAATCTTTTCCTCAACTTTGGCTGACTTCCCTCGCGAGCCACAAACACAGAGAGCACCTTCTTGCCTTGTTTTGTCGTGCAGTTGAGTGTCTTGTGTTCCAGCGGGGTTTGTGCCTAGATAAACCCAACAGATGAAGACACCCACGTAGGCTTCAGCTGCCAACATGCTCCATCAGACCTGCTTGTCGGTTGTCATCCTGCCTAAAAGCGCTAAATTTCCACTGGTCACAGATATTGTACAAGCTGTCATACAGCTGTTTGGTGTGCACCGTCAGGCTGATGCACTTCTGAGGAGATTAGATGAAGAATATATATGTGAATGTGTATGAGTGGGAACAGGGATCGGGAATTAAAACATTTCATCTGGTGAATTGACATCCTCTTGATGAATAATAACATGGTGGCCTAGATAGAGAGCTGACTAATTGGCTGATGAATATTGATCGGTTGTCTGTGTGAGGTTTATGTTTCACTCTATTGGCATTTCACAGCTCGTGAGGATCCTGAATGCTGGCTTATTTGTCAGTTTGTCATGGTGGCAGTGGGGGAGGAGCTGTCACACACGATACACTGTTAAAGGTAAAAATCAACCCTTCGCTCTGTGCCTCTTTTGCTTTCAGTCTCTCTGCTCTGTTGCCACTCTGCTGCTTTACCCCTCTGCCATCCATCTTCTTCCCTGATTACATGTTACAGCTACTTGTGATTTCAGCTGACCGGGGCGAAGCCATATATCTGAGCTGTTCATGCTATAAAGTGCCAAAGAACAAAAACAGGGCGATGTATAGATGCCGACAGAGATAATGGAAAGACCTGGGGGAGAACTGAGGGAAATTGTTGATAAGGGAGATGAAGAGAACAGATAATTTAGCTGCAGTTACGAGAGATATCACAGTTAATTAAGGTTTTAAAAAGTGTGTGTCTGATTATGCGTGTAGCCCTGGGCAGTAAGTGAAGTTCTGCTTAGCATAAAAACTTCTGAGCATTACAGTATAAGTCAGATACCTGCCACACATACTAGACAGAACATAGAGCTATGACACACCTGACAGAGTAATGGTTATGGTCCCCAGCTGTCTGAAGAGGACAGTGAGACAGAGAGACAGGTTATAACCAAGAGGCCCGAGAGGAGAGAAAAAAGGACGAGTTAAATTTGGCCAGCACACCGTCAGGGGGGAGACAGATGCACACTCCTACCGTGTACTTTGCTGTTACACATATGAGGACATAAGCATCTTTGACATCTCCCAAAATAAAATCAATAAAATATTCATGCAGTTCTAGCTTTGAAAAGCAAAGACTAATGCAGCATGCTGAGTGAAATGGTCAACAACACAATATAAACACAATATAAAAACAATGTGCTCTTTGTTAGCTAACAGCGATCAATATATTTTTATTCGAAGAAACCCATGAAGCGCCGCACATCGAGACATGTCGTGTTCACGGCTAAATCTGGTTGACCAGTTGTTAGCCTTTAAAGAGACACGCCTAATGGTCTGTGTATGTCTAAATTTGATTCGAAAGCAAAATGTATTAGGCCACTTATTTTTTTAACTATAAAATTCATGTTTACCCATTGAGCAATTTGCTTTTGTTTGGAGATCTAAAAGGTCTAAATTTTTGTTAGGAAACGCTTGTGATCAGACAGTAACACATCTAATCAAAGTACACAGAGCAGCATTATTCGATGTTTATGCCTTTGATAAGCTTATGCAATGTTACAACGTTTATTTCCTCCCAGAGTTGCCGGGTCTACTTATTAATGCAACTCTGATAATTAATTGAATTTTCACCAGGATCTCTGTATTGTGCATCTGTTTGTTAAATCTTACCATTTTAATTTTCTTGGTAACCAGTGACATTTACCTCTTTGACGCTCTCACCTGTGGTTGCAGCAGCGGGAGTCTGATATGAGCCAGCAGCTGGGGTAGGTGGCGTTGTCGAGTGGAAGCGTCATGACGGACCCAGGTTAGTAAAGACGTAACCACGGTTTCCTCATCCGGCACGTTAATCTCATCAGATGTGAGGAGCCTTTCCATCTCCTCCACTGGTAGTAGGAGGAACTCCTGGCCTCCAACCACCTCCAGAAAGTGCTCCTGGGGGTGCAAAGAAGGTTAGAGTAAAACTGAAGGATGGATGAGATGGACTGGAAGAGAAAGACAGAAGTGGGGGGAGGGGGTTAGAATAGATGAATAATGCATTGCAAAAAAAAAAGAAAAAGAAGAAGAACAGCAGAGAGGATTTGAGAGGAGAGAGAAAAGGGATTAAGGGTTTGAAGAATACAAGTGGAGGGAGGAAAAAAGAGGAGAAAATTACAGCTTGAGAAAGGTCAGATAAAAATGGAGAGGAAAAGCTGCAAAAGGGGATCTGGATGAGAAAATATGAGATCTATTGAGTCACAAGACGGGAAGAGATGATGTGACAAAAATTAATGAGTATAATCGGTTAATCTGACAGTTATTTGCTAAATGAACTGATTAATTGCTTAGTCTATTTGCAGCTCCTTAAATTGCAGATTTCCCTGCGTGTTTTTGTCAAACAGTCCAACAAGCTACAGCTGATCACAATCTTGTGAAAGCTTATTTCTCATTAGATGTAAAAAAAAAAAAAAAAACTCTCAACACATTTCTACCATCTGTAAAATTAAAAGAAAAAACAGAGAAAAAAATGTGACCTGAATAAAAAGGTAGGAATCTAAGCAGTGTCGAAGTCATTCTTGTTTAGCTCTTACACAAAGACTGCAATAATCCTGTAAGCTTTGTGAGTCTGAACGTGTGTTTGAGAGTGAATTACAGACACTGACAGTCACACCCAAAGAAAGCCACCTTTATGACATAATTACCTGAGATTAAACCTTAACAATAATCCACTTACAGAGAACTGGAGAGAAAAAGAGAGGAACAGTACTACAGACAGAGACAGACACGCAGAGTGACGCTGGATGAAAAATGAGGCATGTAAAAAAAAAAAAACACCACACAAAAAAACAAGAGAACAAGAAAAAGAATAATCAAGTCGATGAAGGAGCTATTTCACCGTCACCATAGCAACTCTGTGCAGAAAAACAGCCATTGTGGCAATAATGATTGTGGTGCTGTGTGAATGAGGAGCCAATTTGTTACCAAGAATAAGATGAAGGCTGGGGGTGACTGGAGTCTTACTGAATAAAGCTGTACTGAGGTTAAAGGTGAAAGAATCCTCTTAATTGTTTTTACATGTCACTGTTAAAGAGTTGCAATCTACCTAGATCTGCAACATCATTTCCAGCACTGCGTTTCCCAAAGCAGTCTTTTCATTCATTTTCGTGTGGTGATTCTACAAGCAGGGGAGGTATACAAAGATGTGAACTGGCTTTGTACCCACCATGGTGTAGGCGTGAGCAGCCCGATGCAGGTCATGGCAGCCCTGAGCATCAGCATAGGAGCGGATGCCGAGACAGTTGGAGGGGTGGAGCTGCTTCATGAGGAAGGAACAGCAAGCCTGAACTACAGATGACAACTGCAGCAGGCAGGAGGCTGACAACAGAGACTCAATGGTGTCTTCCCTCAACTCAAGACGGCCTGGACGACATGAAGGGAAGAGCAGAGGAGCAAGATGGTGAAGAAAGAGAATTTAAAACGTCATAAAAAATGGAAATAATGAGACTTAATGTTATTTAAGAGATCTGCAGTACTGCAACAAGATCACGTGTGTTCATCTTTTTAAAAAGAGAATAATCATTAAATATTTAGTTAACATAGAAAATGTAAAGGCAGCTAGAAAAGACTTCCTGGAGATCTTAGGCATTAATAGATGTTGAGCTCACAGTAATGTTGGTGCTTGTTTGCATAATTTAGATCTTGCAGAGTACTGTACAGGACCTGGTCTGTTAATCCTAGCATGTCTTCATACTCTCTGTAATGGAGTATACAACGGACTAACCACACAGTTTACTTTTGCATTTTGCATGTATATTTTGTATATTGTATTGATGCATTTATATTTGTATATACTGATGCTGGAGCACAATTTCTAGATGGTGATGAGATGATGATCATTTCCACCCCCCAAAAGGAGGATAAGCCACAGAAGGTCATTGCTGAAAAGACTGGCTACTCAGAGTACTGAGAGGAAAGGTGTGGAATGAAGAGGTGCACAAGCAACAGGGATGAGTGCAGTTTGAGGAGAGAAAAGTTGATTGAAGAACTTTGAACAGCTTCACAAGGAGTGGACTGAAGCTAGTGTCAATGCATCAGGACGCACCGCACACTGAAGTCTTGAGAAGACTGCAGCAACTGTCTGCAGCATTTCTAATGTGAAGGCACCACAGCCCTCTACGAGGAGGTTTTAGAGCACTTCAAGCATCCATCTGCTGACAGGCTTTATGGAGATGCTGTTTTCCTTTTCCTGCAGGACTCCGAATCTGCCAACAGTGCCAAAACTACTACCAAACTATGAACTATGAAGAATGTACACACAGCGTTCAGATCATCTTCATCTAGACAACAGGTTGTGTGTACTGAACTAGAGATAATGAATATTTACTGGAAGTGAAATATTCTAAGAATACTGGGTGTTATGAGATCTATCATCAAAAATAAAAGCAGAGTACTGCAGTATAAATATATAAATAGAGAATTTGGTGCATTTGTCGACAATTTAATGTTTTTTTAAAATTCCAAAATCATGAAAAAAGATGTGGCCATGTATCCGTAAAGAGTAACGTGAACATAGAGTTAAGTGATAAAAGCTGATGTCAATGCCCACCCACATCCGCTAATGGCACAGCAGCATATTTGTAAATCTCTTTAAGATGCTTTTGCCTCTGCAAGCCACTTTGCAACCCGCTTCCAGTCCAGCTCCTCCTTCTTATGGTATGTAACTGAACTGATGGCATGCATGCTGTCACTGATGTCTGTTCTGTTCTATGCTGTAGGTTTGTCTTGCTGCTATTCAGTGCATGCACATGGAAGAGAACCACACAGCCGAGCACTATTTACTACAGAGAAGAAAAAAACAATAATTCCTTCTTAAAGATCATCTTGTTTTTCTAAAAATAAAGGGAAGTTGACCACTATATACCTGTGTATGCATATTGCACCAGGACCCACAATGCATCAGGGTCTACACCCTCCATCTTCACCTCGTCCTGCTTGGCTTCCCGCACATCACTGGTGAACATTGCAGCAAAGTAGTCAGACACAGATGAGAGGACAAGCCTGTGAGGAGAGAGTGTCAGGGATCAGTCACAGAAGACGGATGGCTGTAATGGAGCAACAGAAAAAGTTCACTTTGACCTCGCTGACAGGATTGGGTCAGAACACAGATCAGAAAAGGGAAAGAAGAGGCACAACAAAACCATCTGAAGAATGAAACAGGAGGAGAAACCTTAAGGAATAAAAATAAATAAAGCTTGTTGCACCGCAAACAGCATATGCCTTTGGTTAAAAACAATCCCCTGAACTTTCTGAAACTTCCAATCTGATATTAACATACAGCCACAGTAAAAGCCTAAATGTCCCAATCAACTGATTTGTCTCTTTTAAACTCTTTACGTTAAATGTTAAAGTCTACAGGAATAAGGAAACTTGTCAGACTTCAGCACCAGGTGAGATTTCTGGAGCAGTTATGTATAGGTCTCATTATATAATCTCCTTTTTAATATGAAGGTCGCTGAAAGACCTTTATATTAGAGATGGAAAAAAATGAGTTAGAAACCAGTGTGTGCAGAAAATGGTAAAGAAAAAAAAGTAATTATTTCACCAGTAGAGATTAAAAAAGACACCCAGTGTCCCCTGACCTTCAGTGTAAAGATGTAAAAATCCATTCTAAAAACATACTTTATCAACCATCCATTTAAAAAACTAATGATGCAGAGCCTGAGATCTTTAAAGAAACATAAATGCTATTTCAACAACATTCAGCCAGATTTCTGTCTAAGAAAAAACTTTTCAAAGAAATACACAGGCACAGTTTTTAGACTTCCTTCAGTGTGGTACAGCACAGTCTTTGTCAGTAATAAGACTGTAAAACCTAACTCATGATGATTCAGACCTCTGGCTTGGAAGATTCTCTCATGATCCATTCTTAATGACTTGCCACACAATCCTTCTATCGTACTGCCAGATCCAGTCAGAAGTGAAGCCCTCCTCTGCAATGCTATCCAGTGTGCTCAGTTGGGCCTTGCTTGACACCCCTCATTTATATAGTATACATTAATTCAAGATGTAACTTTACTCTTTGAATAAGATATGTGTTTAATTTACCCACTGCTAGTTTCTTAATCTTTTTGCACACACTCATACCCCTTGGTTAAAAAAAGGAGAACAGAAACATGAGCAAATCTAGTGATGACATAAAGGAAGAAGAAAGAAGACAGAAAGAAAAGAAGGGGGAATTTGATTATAATAAGACAAGGTTAATGTAAAATTTAGTGGCAGGAAAGTCTGAGGAAGAAGTTAGCTAGTGTAATGGAAAGAAAGTGAGATGAAGGACAGAGAGAAATTATCTTAAGGTCACTTGTAAGAAGACAGTTAATTAATTCCATTCTGCAACAATCCATTAACCTTTCGTGCCACTGTAAAGTTACACACAGGCACACAAACACCTAGGCATTACAACAGCACTCGTTGGTGAATATTTACTTCCTGCTAGAGATGCCTTTGCACATGAAACCTCCAAGGAAGGATGCAAAATGCCATTGACATATATTTTTGATATCTGATCTAAATGTATCTGAGTAAAAGGCTCCCGAGTAAACCTTTTGAGGTGCAGCAACTAGTCAGTTTAACTGATTAACGTAAAAATAATTCGGAACGTTTGTTCAAGCAAAGTCCCAAACATGACCTGAATGATGACATAAACGTGTGACTCATATTAACATGTTAAACTGGCTTTGTTTGTGGCTACTTGAACATGAGTGTGTGCATGCACTGAATGTGTATAATCTCATTACTGAGTGTGACACTGGGACCTTGACAGATAGCCTGAAGCAGAGAAGAGCTGTGTGAGCGTGTGTGCAAGTGCGTGTGTGTTTATTGTGCAGACAAAGATGTCAAAAATACACTACAGTCAGCAGGAAGTCGTTCTGCCAGTATTCTAGTCAGGTATCTTTCCCCCCCATTCCCTCTCTCCCTGGTGCACACACACAAACATGTTCCCTTAATTTTTCATGGGTCTCTGTCTGACTAGCTGTGAGCGACACAGGCTGTATACAGCACTGGGTTATTTGCACACAAACACAAATGCACTGCGCTGAAGAGAGAGACAAGACAGGCCGTGTGTCAACGTGTAATGGAAAGAGCAGAGAGAAGACAAAATGCCAGAGTGGAGAGAGCAGGAAACAGACGAGTTGGACTCAGGAAAGAGGGCAAGCGCTGGAAACTGAACAGTGTGTCTGTTTGTGTTTCAGTGTGGATGTGATGCTCGGTATAGAGACACAGTAGTGGAAAAACAGAGAGGGGAAAAATAACAAGCAGGTCGTGAGAAAGACTTGCTTGGATACTGCAACTTTTTGCAGTATCTCTGAAATACAGAGTTAGAAGAGAAGGACCTTTAACTGATAGCTTTGCTGCCAGTCCAGGGATTTCCTATATAAATCCATTTTGGGGCTTTTTACCTGAAACAGTTTTGTTAATTGGGTCTTCATTAGCTCGTGTGTATTGGTCGTATATTTTATCAGATGGTAGGAAAAGCACAGATTTCTTCCATATATTGCTGTAATTGATTTTAAAGTATGTGCACTACCTATGGTTACCCCTCAAAACTCCATTCTCAGCCAAAGCCTTGAAATTTAGTACAAACTTTAGTACAGAGAATAAATCCTAATGGTACGTAGGGTTTGAACCATCAGATTTACTACACACATTCACATCACACTTGGGTTAAGCTGTAAAAACATATCAGTCTATTACATTTTCAGCTATAGCAACAACACACTACAATACTCTGAGCAGGACCCATTGTGAACTGTCACATCCTCTGCAGAGCAAACAGACCTGGGTGGTTCATATAAGAAAAAAGCTCCTGGAAGTGGCTGTGCATTGCCCTTTAACAGAGGGGCTGAGGTTAACCAGATGTACACTGGCAAAACCCACCAGTTAGTTTTCCTCATCAAAGTCTTTATTCTTGTAAAACCAACCTTATAAACCCTCTGTTAAAGTTCAGCTCATAGCTGATTCTATTGGCTCTTCTAAAGGGCCCTACAGTCTATTATCCCCCGCAGTGTATCAGCAAAACTGAAGACTCTTGGTCTTGCAGTAATGGAAACAATGAACCGCAGTGCACCTACCTATCAGTCGATATACAGTGATGGTAAAAAAAAACAAAAAACAAAAGGTAATGGTATACTTACTAAAAATCGGTGAAGGCAGCGCTTAGAGAAGTAGGTACAAAAATAGATTTGCAACATAATGTGCTGCCCCAGAGACTAAAAGGTACAACTGTGCTCAACATATTTATGCATTCACAGAGTTTTGGGTTGGGTTTTCCTCAAAGTGCACTGTTTGCAACAAACTCCGCAAGAGATAAGCAGCTACACGCAGTACAAGTAGCCTACTCAGCGTGTACGCTGCATTTGTCTGTTTACATGTAAGATAAAGAGAGAGAGAGGGAGTGTATATTTTAGTCCCAGAAAAGCACTTTTATCCTACACATATAACAAAATCAATCCCTAACAAAACAACCACTTTCAAACAAAGATGTCGTACTCCTACCGCTTGGCACACACACACACACACACACACACACACACACACACACATTTGAGACAAATGAACACTCAAATACTTCAGACGCCAACACACTCTTTCACATGCAGCATTAAGATTCTCCTACAGCAGGGTCTTTTGTTTGTCACCATCTGTGCCTGGAGGACTAAATCAAATGAGGCAGAAGAGGAAGGCGAGAAAGAGAGAAAAGAAGCCTTTCTGCTGGTGGAGGGCCACTTTTCTGTCTCATCCCTGCAGATGGACCCTGCTGCTTCGCCAGTGGCCATATGCCCAGGGAGTAACATCGACGGTGCAGTGGAGGCATGTGACTGGTGCATGGTTCAAACAGACTCTGGTACATATGGTACAGAGGTACTATAAAAATAAATCCTAGGAGCACGACTGTGGTTCTGCTGTTTGTGAGAGATTCTTTCCAAACATCCTGCGTGTGCAGTATATGTGTCATCATGCCCGTGTGTTCTTGCGTGAGTGTAGATGCACGTGTTCAGATGTTGTGGTGCATGTGTCAGCACTTCATTCGGGAGTTAATTATAACGCTGCTGCATGTATGTGATAGTAGAATCACTATTTCCAGCTGCTGTATTGTTTTTGCCTTGTGAGTCTGTGTGTGCGTGACCTGGAGAAACAAACTGAAGTGGGATCAAAATTAGTTCTGAGCACCTTGGCAGGTGTTCATGTCTGTCTGTTGACAAATTTTATTAAGCAGATGACACATCGATCCCCCCCCTTTTTTGGCCGAGGCTCTTGTCTCTCTCTCTTTATTTTTTATTTTTTTAAACGCTGTTTCTTTCCAACTGTTTTTTGTATTGACACGAGTCCAAAAAAACTATTCAGGCTATCACTCTCATCCTCTACAGCTTTATATTAGCACTATTATTTAAGCTAAGCTACTATAGAGTGACTGTGCCAGCCCTTAGGCTCATGATGTCCTGGACACTGTCAGTGCTTTTGAAAATATTGACTGTCTTTACAGCTCAGATTTTGGCATGAAGATTAATCTCGGGATCATGACTTTTTGGTGGTAAAATAATTCAAACCAAAAAGAGTTATATTAATAACTAAACACTTTTAGGATGGTGTCATTTGATGCACTCTCTTGGCTGAAGTTTTGTCTGTTTTCAGTGTCTTCTTCATATATATGATGGCACTTGTACCTTTAGGTGTTGTGCTTTACTGACCGGCTTTCAATGTATTTTTTTTAATCACGAGAATTCTTATCATCTGCCCTTAATCTTTTAAAAGAGATAGACTGGCATGATTTATTTATATTAGCATACATATTGATATACTATATTTTTCGGACCATAAGGTGCACCGGATTATAAAACGCACTGTCGATGAACGGGTCTGTTTTTATACATAAAGCGCACCGGATTATAAGGCGCATTAAGTGAAACAAAACAGTCAGATAAGTCAAACTTTACTCAACTCATTCTTCTTGCTTCCTCCACTTCCGTACCATTGATTTATTAATGTTGAATTCTCTCGCAGCTGCTCTATTCCCATGTTGTTGCAGTATATTAATGACTAACCTCATCTTGTGGATGGATTATCTCCGTTGTTCTCCTGACTGAAGTTTGGTTTGTTTACAGCATCCTGCCATGCGATTGCATTTGTCAAAAACCATCGGGAACCCTCACGTTTAATTAGTTAGTGGTTCATCCTCCAGCTTCACTGTGTTATGCTAACATAGCTGTGTCGCTAGCAATCACATAGCACAGCATTATATACCAGGTAGCCTAACTTCAGTAACCGTATAAACATCATTACTGTTTAGTTTTCTGTCTTCATTTATGTTGGAAGTGATAGCAGAGCTGTACGTTTTAATTTTTTCAGAAATCTCTCAGTAAGAACATGGTATATCATGTTTAGGTAACGAGTGAAACTAGCGAGCTAACTTCCTGCTAACTTCTAACTCCGTTAAATTTAATAAATTCTGTTTTCATGGATACCTGGATGTTAAACGTAATTGTTAAACCTGGTAAAGCAGCAACGCTGATCATTTTATTAAAGTTGAAAGAATATAAACAGTTTTTAACTCTCAATGTGCTGAAGTGCTCGTTTGACCTTGGGACCTGAAGGAGACGGAGTTTTGGACTCAGATTACTCTGAGTTCGCGAGGCTCCTGACTACAGTAGCCGTAATGCTCCGACAATCCATCAAGGGGTGCGGCTTCGTAGCTTACCAAAGTCGTACTACATTTTTTGACAGATGTTTGAGCGCCGTGTACCACATAAAATCGGTTCGAGGTCAGTAAGCACAACCAGAATTTATACATAAGGCGCACCGGATTCTAAAGCGAATTGACAATTTTTGAGAAAATTAAAGGATTTTAAGTGCGCCTTATAGTGTGAAAAGTACGGTAATACAGGGGTCTCAAACTTGCAACCCAGGGGCCACTTGCAGCCCACGTCACCCCTACGTGTATGTTGACATGAAGAAATATAAAGCAATCTGGCCCCTGAAGTTACTTTTTTTGCTAGAGAGGATTTGTTTGTTGTTGAGTTCAACGTTAAAATAAGTTCTTTAAGAAGCAAAAAATTATTTAATATGAAGGCAACATGAGCAGAGAGTACAGACATGTTGAGGGATTAGCTCTGTTAGTTCAGCGATTCATGTGTAAAGAAAACTATTTTCACCAGCAGTCAAAAACTAATGTGTACAGTTATGTCTGCATTTTTATGTTGTTAAATGTGAACAAAATTATAGCAGAAGTGATGCCACGTGTCTGGCTAAAAAGAGAGTACCAATTTGTTTATTTGGCAGTTCAATGAAGGCTTCAGTTAGTTAAGAATGGGGGGGGGGGGGGTAAAATTGTGTTCATGTTTGCAGTTTAGTGTTTTTATACAATATTAGAAATTTTAAAAAACAAACAAAACACTACATTTTCGCAAATGGTTGTGGGTATTTTCTGGTTTGTTTTTTGTACTACTTGAGCACTAAAGCGGCCCTCCAATGAGATGACAGTGCCAACAGTGCAAGTTTGAGACTTCTGATATAATAAAAAACACAATGATAGCAAGCCATGAAGTGGCAGAACATTACATTTCATCTAGCCTAAAGCTGCGTCCACACAGGGAGAGATTCACAGCGATGTGGCGAGCAGAAACCATAGAAAGTGAAAAAAACTACTCTGAAGTTGGTTATGTTGGCTCACAGAAAATCTGGCGTGGTGTGCATGTTTAAATATAGGCTCCAGTGCCGTTCCATTGGTTTATCTAGTTTATCTGTTCTTTTCCAACAAAAAAATCTAACCAAATCCCAGTACTATCATATGGAGCCCCTCTGATGACATGGTCCAAAAAAATACTACTTCGTGGGCACGAAATGGGTATAACGTGCCCACGAAATACTTATTTGTGGCAGGCACCTTCAGGCCTGGTGGGTGTGGTCCTGCCAGCTGACCGGTCACACCCAAGGATCCTCACACACACCTGGCACCGATCAAGCCTCGTCGGAGGAGCTACAAAGCAGTGTGGCTGAGAGCTCCTCGACGCTGGATCGTTGAGTGACTACCCGTCAGTGTTCCCAGCAAAATCAGTGAGTGCGAGTCTGTCACTTTGTAGTTGTGTGTTAACGGCTTCCTCTGTGGATTTTCCAGCAGGAGTGCGGGAACGGGAGAGCAGCGAGCACAACTTTCACGGGAGCGGAGACACGGGGCAAGAGCACTGAGAAGGAGACACGGCACGGGACTTGGAAACGCACGGGGATTTATTATTGTGTATTGTTTACTTCACTGTAAATAAACGCACTGCATTAATCGCAGAGTTCCGCATTTTGAGTCCTCCTTCCCCACACACCCACGGTCTGCCACGCAGACCATGACAAAAATAAAACTCAATCATTCTGTCTCTGGCCATGGTGTATAGGTTTAGCCTACTCCTATGCTTATGTCTCTATGCAGCTGTCCAGGAATTGTATCAATGTGATGTGCGCACGTTATCTATTTCGTTGCCACAAATGCATAATTCGTAGCCACGTTATACCCAATTCGTGGCCACAAATAAGTATTTCGTGCGCACGTTATACCTATTTCATGCCCTCGAAATAGTATTTCGTGGCCACAAATAAGTATTTCGTGGGCACGTTATGCTATTTCGAGGGCACAAAGTAGTATTTTGTGGCCACAGTTTATTTATTTTTTGGACCATGTCATCAGAGGGGCTCCCTACTATCATGCTACTGAAAGGATTAAATAAATTAGGATATTGATTTATAGCACTAACGCATCCACTATCTTTGTAATGCCATTATCTTTAAAGGTAACAGTGGAGAGATCAAGTGTAACACAAAACACACATTCAAGTAGTGAAATATTCCTTTACACTGTATAGTAATCAGTTAATTAAAAGGTTGAGCAGAGTCTTAACTTGAAAGGTTTGTTGTTCCCAGTGTGGTGGTAAGGAGGTCAGGCCAAAAGGGCGGAGTTTTATAATGGCCACGAAATCAAACTGTCAGCTTCACAGCCATACGCAACGACTGAATGGCTCCCTGTGTGTGCAGCTTAACTTTAATGCTATTTGGGTTTTCATCTTCCTTTACACCCACTGTTATAGAAGACTTTTATGTGTGTTTACAAATATTTCAGCTGGAGTGCAGATAAAATACTCACTTTCGTCAAGTTGAAATAATTTGCACAGTTTTTAAAACCTTTGTGTTCCTTCAGTTTATTTTTATTTTTGGGAACTAAGGGAACTCTTTGAGCACAAGACTTATTACAGACTTCAGAAACAGTCACCACTCCTTAAAGAGATCCACATACAAAGACAGGCGTGGGCTGACTATTACTACTAAGTGCTTTTTTTTATATAATGTAATCATTTACTGTAATAATGCAGTAATGACAGCCGGCTACTCATTGATCAGAGCATCAGCATTTCAATTTGATTTACTCTTGTAAGGATTTTGAACTTATTACAGAAACCATCATCAGGCTCTGGGAAAGCATTATCATTATTAATCACAAACAAAACTAACAAATTTTACAAAGGTTACACTTTATATCCCAAAAGTTTGATTGTGTTCATCTGGACGTAGCGTTTTCAGTGGGAGAAATGTTTCGTCACTCATCCAAGTGACTTTTCCCCAACCTTATAAACAGTACATTTACACAATGACTGAAACTAGCCCACTGAATGAACAATGGGCTGTGAGGTCAGTTCCTTGATCACTTACACTTTATAATACAGCTTGTGACTAAGGGCATTATTGGAATTTCCATATATTTTATTTGAAATTACAATGTAATTATATTTAAATGCACATACTTAAAGGTAGCTACACTAGAATAAGGTAAGTCATTTTTTTTCTTTACAGAAAACTAATAAATAATTATACTGTAACTAAATTTAAGTACTAGTGTACAATTTCACTGTCATTTTGCAGAAAAACAAACAATATTTTACATTTTACAGAGTGGATCTTGGCTTTTTGCATCTTTATGTAATATTCATTATGTTGATGTGGATGATTGATATTCTATTATTCAATTATTCTTGTATTTTACCATTATAAGTGTGATAAGGATCGTTCTTCCCTTCTATATTAAAAATAAATAACAAATAATAATAAATACCATCAAAATTTGCAGGCTTATGTGACCTTGATGATGGAAACAAAGTCTAACTTCATTTTTGTTTTTTCACAACCATTATTAGATACAACTTTCAAAATGAGTGTCATTTCCTGTAAAATACCTAGAAGTCATGTACTACCTAAAATTACTTATACATTACTTAAATTAAAAATTAACTCATAGTATTATTATTTATTGTAGCATATCTACTTTAAGTATTTGTAAGTAAACAGAATTACACTGTAATTTCAAATACAGTACACTAAAAATCCATTCAATTGCAGGGGAATTACGCTCTTAATTGCAAACCGCATTACAAAGTGTTACCGAATGTAGTAGTAATGACAATAACCATTAGCATCACAGCCTTTGCTGTCCGTGTATTAGAATTTTAGTGCTCCTTTGCTCCTACCTGTGAGCAGGTATTCGCCTCTCCCCAGCCACCAGTATGACATCACAAAGCTGTCTAGTCCGCAGGTAGCCCTCCATCTTGCGGAAGGTGACATCAGCATGGGACAGAGCGGTAAACATGCACTCCTCCGGACACGCGCACTGCTCCATTGACACACATGAGGACAGCGTGGCACTACTGTTAGACGTCCTGCGCCCACACAATGGCACACAGACAAGGACAAACATCCAACAAACACACACGGACAAAGACAGAAAGAGAAAGAGACAGAAACTTTCAGTGGATTTATTGGTGAACAAAGAGACAGATGTGTGAAGAGAGCTACACCAGCTGTTCTGAGTCATCTAATGTACCCTCTTTGTATCATTCCCTCACACGTATTCGCTCTCTTCTTCACTTTTCAACAAGGTTACTGTATGTCGCCAGAAGCAGACAAAAGATCTTTAATGGTTCAATTACTAGGAGTAAATGGCCAGATAAATTTAGCCCTCTTTAAAGAAAATCTGCCAATTAAATAGCTATGGGAGCTAAGCCCATAGGATATGCAGTAATTTACTCTGCTCCCTAATGGCAACCAGTTTCCTTGCATTTATACCAACAACAGGAGACAGAGCAGAGTTTAGGACCAGGAAGGCTTCGACATTAATGTTGAGTTTATTTGTGCATGCGTGTTTGTCAGAGATGAGCTACCCTGTGAATTATCAGCCATCATGGCTCCCAAACCAGCATTTAATTTATGTGAGCCAGTGCTGTACTTCTATTTTTAATTTAAGAGCAGAAGAGGCAGGACCGGCCCTGCAGCACAAAGACATAAAAAATAAACTGATACTCCAAGGATAATATGAATTCAACTCCACAGTCAGGAGAGAACTCACACTCTTTTAGTGAAGTGTGTGTGTGCTCAAAGCTCAAGCTGTTTCAAGTCAAACTGTCTTAAATTGCAATTTTTCACTTGCATGTTCTACCAGGAATGAATAAAGAGAAAGCTAGAAAGAGATACACAGACATAAATTGTGGAAAAGGTGTTACAAAATGTGACTTTTGTACAAAACAATTTAGAGATTGGATTATTTACTCAGAAATCATTGTCACGTATTGGTGTAGCATGTTAAAAAAAACTATCACTTGGCACTTGAAGTCGCTATACATATTTTACGATCCATATTTTTTTATACATGTTTGCACTTTCGTTGTAAATTTCTGTTATTCTCTTTCTACTATATGAAATTTGACTAATCCTGACATTCATTAAATACAATAAATACAGACAGACATTTCCTCAGAATTTCTTTGTGAGATGAAAATGTTTTACAGCACTGACATTAAATATAGGATTCATTAGCTCAAAAGAATGTGTAGTTAAAAAATTGTTGTTGTTTTTTTATTACTGGGGAATTACCACCTGACCATGAATTTTTACATGGTTATTTGTGTTCACTGTTTTAGATTTTCCATCCTACACCTTTTACTGTTTTGTGTTGAGTCCCAATAGTCTTATCTGTTTTCCTCAGACATAGCAGGCAACTGTTTTGAGCACGGCAACCTCCAAAGGTCTTGTATACAACATAGACTGTATATTAAAAAGATGGATGCATCCTTTTCTTTCTGTTTATGGGTATACACATTTTCCTTTGAGATGCTTTTCTACAGACAAAATCTGCATCTTAATTAAAAGTGTATTTTTGTTCCCCCACCCAACTCAGAAAGGGCATTTTAGGCAGTGACTAAGCATGTATACATAATTGATGCATGCACAATACAGGAGAAGAGACCGTTTTACTGTTACTTTATGAATTTCCCTCTTATTTTTAGCCTTTTAATAAACAGAAATGTAGACTGAGTAAATGAAAACAAAACCAATACTCATGGTTAAAAAAAAAGGAGATTTATTACAAAGTTTATGACTTTTCTTTGGCTCTTTCGGGGTGGAAAAAGAAAAAATCCTTTGCTCAGGAAAACTAATATCAGAGTGATGCACCTTGCTGAAAAGCTCACACTAGGGCTGTGTCATGTCATCCTGTCCGTGATTATACCACCACAGATTTTTACATCATATCAGAATATCAGTGATATAGCAACACCACACCCTCACGTTCCCTAGCAAGCCTGGCAACGACACAATACCAGGCATGTTTGAGAGTGAGAGCAGGTTAGCTCCCCGATGACGGTTTAGTAACTAAAAAGAGAAGAAAGCTACTTCAACAACCTCCAACAAAAGCAGCACACGTTGCTTGCTTGCTTCTTGCTAAAGGTGGAAACGACAAATTTGCTTCACCGCTTGAGGCATCATCGAGTACAACCAGACTACAAAGGCTTGGCTGGAGGAGGATGTGCTAGCAACAGCTGATGTGCAACCCAGTGGATGGAAATGGTGCAACAGAAGCGCTTTAAGTAGCTGGTTAAATAGCTCGACCCAAGACACAACATCCCAGAAAGAAACTACATTTCAGTTTAAACTGTATTATGTGACAATACTGTGCAGACTCCTGAAAACTTCCAAGGTTAAGTATTAAGCCAGCAGCTTTTGCCTTTTAGAGTTGCCAGCAGCAAATCTAATGCTGTTGCTGCTGGCATCTTGTCATAAATATAATTATTGCAAATTTCCTTGAAATAGTGTGATAAAAATTTGAGGATATATCACCCACCCCTAGCTAGTCCTAGCTAAAAAACAAAGAAACAAAAAACTTAAGGATTCAAAACAATAGTCTACAAACTGGAGTGTGACCCCAGAGTGGCTACAGCCACCTTCAATATACTGTCTATCGCCTGCTCAGCATCAAACCTAATAACCTGCTACTGCATATAATGAGGCTGTTGCAAATATTCTTAATGTGATTATAATTGAATATAAAAATAAATTAGAACATTTGTGTGTGAAAATGAAATCTGTTGTGGAAAATAAAATCAGCATTACCACTTTTTGTCTCCCGAGTGACACAGAGAGCAAAGCTGGCTTTCCACCTTTAGATACAACGCTGCCGAGGGGTTAACGGCGCATCCAGGAGAGTGAGAGCAGTGAATGATTTATCCTACCTTAATTAGGGAACATAAGAGGACAGATGTGAGCTGAACAACTGAGGGTCAGTGTTGTTGAGTTCTAACATTCATCTAGTTGTCATTTTCTTCCTTAAAAAAAAAGTTCTTTTGTTTTAGCAACTTTTCTCCATTCTCCAGCTGCTTCCATTTTCACACCGGATACTCTTCCTGATGCAATCCCCATGGGATCTGATTCTCCTCTCGAAATCAGGATCTTTTGCTTGTTAGGCGAATGTGTGAACCACTCCATATGGAGCCAGGCTGTTTCTATGTCTAACACTTTGTAATAACGGTGAGCTAACAACATATATAAGCCAGCTTAATAGTTAGCGCTTGTGTCTATAAAAATGTCTTAAAAATACAAAAATGTCAGATGCTCAAGCCCGACAAGGATCTAGAGAGACTGGAGATGTAACACAAGATTTAATGGCTCAACTCTGTTTGGTTTTTTGATAGCCCTAACATAATGAACCATTTTTCTAGCTAAAGACCCTTTATTTATCAATAACCGACAGATTTACATTTATGTGGACAGAAAAGCGACCTCTTAAGCGGAGGTCCGCACCTGCTTGATGTTAGAGCAGGCATAACAAGGTCACCGTTTCAAACCAAGTTAATGCAAGCTTAGGTCTTACGAGATAAGAACTCATTTGTGACTTTAATGAACAAACTCTCACTCTGTTTAAAAAAAAGAAAATAATGTGCACCTGGTGTGTTTATGCACATATTTAGTGTAATCACGTGATTAGGGATGGGTATCGTTTAGGTTTTATCCGATACCAGTACCAAACCGGTACTTTTGAAACGGTGCCGGTGCTTAAACGGTGCTCGAACTGGTGCTTAAAGAATGGAAAACACAAAATTGGTCCAAAAACCTCTCATGTTCAGCTGTTTTTTTGTAAAAAGATAACAATGTTAGACTTTTCTGCAGCTATAGGGCATATATGGCATCACACTTGGCTGGAAGCAGTGCTTAATCAATGGAAAAAAAACACAAACTTTGTCCAAAAACCTCTCATGTTTAGCTGTTTTCCACTTTTTCTTTGGTCATTTTAGCCTTTTTGGCCAGGGTGAAGGGAGTATCTGCCATCAAACAAGAAGACAGCCGCATGTAACTACGACTGTGTTTGCTAGTTCACCTTACATGCATTAATGTAATAACGTGGTTAGCCTACTCAACGTAAATTACACACGAACAACATTAAGCTACTCACGCGGAGAAGAACGGCTGCTGCTGCCATCATCATCCTCATCATTTCTGCTACACTGGCAGGGCTACGGGCCAGGACTCTAATCTTCGGGTTTTTGGGGGATGTTGCTAACTCCGGGTCCGATAACAGGCACCACACCCGCAGTAGATGTGCACAATGTGAGGTCTCGCAGCAAGCTATCAAATACGGCGCATTTCTCGGCTTTTAACAAAACGCTATGCGTCGCCAGGTGTTTCATCAGATTCGAGGAGTTACCTCCTTTGCACAGTATCACCTTAAAGCACTTGTTGCAGGCTGCTGAGTTTGCATCTTTTGCTGAGAAGTACAGCCAGACTTTGACCGCTTCGCTTTGGGCATTTTTAATCTGTAGCTCTGCTCTAAAACAACGTACGTACCTGGGCCCACCTACTATCCTTGCAAAGGTAAAATGACTGGCTGGAATCCAAAGTGTATGACATCTCAGGAAAAAAAAAGCACCGAATTAAAGCACCGAAATGTGCGCTGCTTTTCGGTCTGGTTACTACCGTTTATGTCAGAACCGGTGCCATAATGGCACCGGATACCGGTACCCATCCTTACACGTGATACAGCCAGGCTCATCTCTGCCTATGTGCATTCTCTCTCTGTCCTGTTCCAACTTTCATATCTCCAACTAATCTCATTACTCACTCTCTTCATTCCACCTCATCCCAATATTAATCTTTGCCTCAATTTTCTCCCTCTTCCCTATCCCGTTCCAACCCTCCAAGGAGGCTTTTTGGCTGGCTTTCCTGCTCTCTAGCATGTGCATGTGTGTGTGTGTGGATGTGTGTCTGTAGACGAATGGTGTGGCTAAATACTGCCAGAGGAGACGGCTTTGAAGTAGGGGAACGCTGCCTTCCAGTCCCCTTAACTGAGCCTGGCAACCACTCAATATGGACAGAGAGAGAAAGGAGGAAGAGAGAGTGTGTGTCTAGGGCAAATCAACACCATGAAGCCAGATTTTTTAAACCCCCGCACCAGGCAAGGGCACTCGCCCAACTGTCATTGGGTGTCTCTCTCCCAGCCTCTTTAATACGCTCACTTCCCAACACATTAGCAAGGGAAAAAAAGAAGGGGTGGAGGGGGAGGGCAATGAGTGGCCAGGGGTGGGCAGAGATGAATGTGGGACAGGAGGAGAAAAAGGGTAAGTAAGGGAGGTACACCAGGATTAAACGAGGGAAAGCTGGGTGGGGTGTGAGAAAAGGAGAGGAGGAGATGAGTGGAGCCGAGCAGCGCCTTCAGTCGCTCTGGGATTCTGTGCGCGTCCCTTCCCATGATCCCATTTGGGATTCTGCCACCCGTGTTTTGGAGTATCACACTGTACACAGGAGCTCTCTGAGGATGAATCGCACAGAGAAACACACAAACAAACCCCCACACACCACAAAACAAACATGCTGAAAAGCTACACATGTATGCAGCATACACTAATGTCTGGGTTGGTATGGCAACAATAATGTGTGCAAGGACATGGCTTCGTCCGTATACGTTTCCATTCAGACTCGTGCAGTGAAAATTTTCTCTGCCTGTGTTAACGAGGCACGTGCGTGTGTGCGTGCTTGTGTTACTATTAGGCAGAAGTAATTTGCCGTGTAAGCGCCGCCGGACTCCCATCATCACTGACGATACGACATTAAGCCTTGCATAACAATGGGTATTTTTAAGACCTCAGGTTTCTCCTTCACAAGCAGAAACATACACATTTGCGGTGAAAACAAGTTCATGAAGAGACATCAAAGATGAATCGGTTTTTAAAAAATAGGTATATCAACTTTGGCTCTGATGAAAGCTGTGTGTGCACACATGTGCGTGCATTGTTTCCAATGAACCTTTTATATTTTCTGATGTGTATGGGGAACACGGAGTACGATAGAAGGCTACCAGACGCATTTTGCCTGTATAGTAAACACACCTAAAGAAGCTGCCTAAACATTGCCCGTATTTTACAACTGCATCACAATAATATAAGTGTGGTTAGGACATCCTAATTACCCTGTTTTCCTATCTCCAAGGCAACTATTAATTAAATGGCTTTTTCACACCACTACAGCTGGATGGCCACACAGATGCAACACACTTCTTTCCGCATGTGAACACAAGCATGCAGAACCCTAAGGATTAAGAATAAAAGCCTTCGACTCTGATGCTGAAAACAAAACAATACAAATGTCAAGTGCAGTATGCAGCAACATGCAGAGCTCAGCCCTGGAGTCATATTGTAAATGACTCTGAAAATCCCATATGCACAAGAGTGAATTTCTGTTTGTGTTTGCATGCATCGTCTAATAACAGAGCCTGACTGGTGAAGCGTTATTAGTTGGTTGGAGGGAGAAGTCAGTGCACCACACCCAAATGTACTCAGCCCTCACCTTCTCTATCCATCTTTCCATCTGTCTGCATGTTGAGAGTGGTGAGAGCATGCTGTCTGAACAGCCTTCTTATTCTATTAACTCATCAGGGGGGAATTCAGCTTCCATAGACCCTGTGTGCGCCAGAGATCAAAAGGAACAACAATAAAGAAAATAAATGGTAAATTGCCTGTATTTGTATAGCGCTTTTTCTAGTCCCTAAGGACCCCAAAGCGCTTTACACAACCTGTCATCCACCCATTCACACACCCGTGATGGCAAGCTACATTGTAGCCACAGCCACCCTGGGGCGCACTGACAGAGGTGAGGCTGCCGGACACTGGCGCCACCGAGCCCTCTGACCACCACCAGTAGGCAACGGGTGAAGTGTCTTGCCCAAGGACACAACGACCGAGACTGTCCAAGCCGGGGCTCGAACCGGCATCCTTCCGATTACAAGGCGAACTCCCAACTCTTGAGCCACGATCGCAAATAATTTCACATTTTCTATTTAATTGTAATTCTTCCTTTTGAGCTATTGTACTTGTTTAAGCCATTTCATTTGTCGTTAATGTTTGGCCTACTACAACACATGATTCCAACGTAAATGAAAGTAGAGACCATCTTAACAACGCACCAGACTGCAAACAGCCCAACTAGAAGAATTACAGCTCGCCAAATGCTCTTCTGATAAGTTGAAGCTAACACCGAGGAGTTCTCCACTTGTTCAAACTTTTCAGAGAAGTGTGCGTCTTTCACACAACTAAGTGCAGAAATTCTGCTCACAACTTTCACCTGAAAAGTCAGAAACTGCCAACAGCATCCCCCTACTACTACCTGCAAGAGCTGGAGTCTGTTTCCGGGTGGTTGTTGTTCTCCTCGTTGCATGCTGCTGCCGCCACCGCTGCTGTCGCCGCCGCCGCCTCCTCCTCCTCAACCCCGGGGGGCTCGGGCACCAGCTGGGGTGCAGGGGCCTCCCCGGGGGGCTCCATGCTCGTCACGGGGCGAGAGCGACGTTGAGGCGGCGGGGAGACCCAGGACAGCGCTGCGGAGGAGCTTCGGCACTCTGGCTGGCTGAACGAGCGGGGACAGGAGCTCCCCGTCGCTCCAGCTGCCGCTCCTCCCGGACCGCCCCGACTCCCAGCCGGATCAGCAAACTTTCTGCTGCTGCCGTTACACAGGTTAGACCCAGCGCTGCCACTGGCCACCAGACCGCCGTGACTCCCCGCGCTGGGGTTTACGCTGTTTGAATTCGAGTTGCTAGAGCCGCTAACTGAGGGTCCGTCTCCGGAGCTGCCGCCCGCTCTCCTGCCGGGGAAGTAGTCTCCTAGCGGCGGGGAGTGAGGCGGAGGGACCGCGGGGTGACCGAACCACCTCCATCGGATCCTCAGGATCTGCTTCACATCGAACTCCTTCCGCGAGGAAGAGCCCGAGCCGCTACTCGACATTCCAGGGCTCGACACGAGGAAATGGCGGGGGAGATCCCGTGTCGCTCTGCCGTTAAAACTGTACACTGCACTGCACGCGCGTCTCTCCTGGCAACCGCACGCCCGGTAACCGCGACTGGAGGAGTGAGCTGAATATAGCGGAGTATACAGACACACAAAGAGAGAGAGGGAGAGAGGAGGAGGAGATCTACTCTTAAGAGCCAGAGCATTTCAAGTAACCACAAACATCTGCCACAAGGACACGTTCATGTCACAGCTCTGCCAAATGACACAGAGCTGAAAGAGAGTGGACCATCACCATCACCGTCTTTTTCCCCGTCATTACTCAACAGGCCAGACAATCAGTCGATATTAATTAATAGGAGATGGAAGCCAGCAGACAGGCAGTTTGTTGTGCGCGCTGAGGTCGATTAGTCGATCAAAATGAAAATAACGACCAACTAGGGCTGCTGCTAACTGTTTTCAGGATCGATAAAGTAATTTTTGGTTCTATCGATTAATCCCAGAGCACTCTGGAAAATGTAAGAAGTCCGTGAAAAATGTGAAATTGCTTGTTTACTAAAAGGATGCAACCTTCAAAGCTGAAAAAAAGAAAAAGTGCTGTTTCACTTGGTGCCTGAGGCTGCCTCCTAAAGTCAGTCCCCACAGGCCGCCATGTTAAAATGTCTAACGGTACAGCCTTAAAATGCATGTTTACAGCCTGCTGCAAAATACAGCGTTGGCAGAGTGAACATTTTGTTGCTGCTCTTTGATACTACTTCAAAAAAAATTCTTACAACTTAAAACTTTTTTAGCTTTAAAAAGTATTAATGGGGGTATTTGACTTAACTCACTTTACACTTTTATTTAAAAAAAACACAAGAGGAAAGGCAATACTGTCAAACTGTTGCAGTTTGGCTTGCACTCACACATGCACAAGTCCCCAAATCACAGGTTAAAAACCAAACTCCACAGTCACACCCTGTATTATTAATAAACCTGTGCAGTGGGCCACCTTTACAGGCTACAGGGTAGAATCCATAATTACAGTAATAAAAGTGCAAAAATAACTTAGACTGGAAGTAAAGCAGGAGAGATTGGGGGGTGGCTGTAGTGCAGAAGGTAGACCAGGTCAGCCACTAGTCGGAAGGTTGGTGTTTCAGTACCTGGCTGCCGTAGCCCTTGTGCCAAAGTAACCTTGGGCACGATACTGAACCCTGAGGTGTTCTCTGATGCCTTGATTGGAGTGTGAATGTTAGATAAAAGCACTTAATGAACTTAGATATAGGCATGTTGTGTAAAGCGCTTTGAGTGTTTAGATAGAGTAGAAAAGTGCTGTTTAAGAACTTTTTACCATGTTTTCCCCCAAAGTACAAAAAACGATCGACTGTTAGTGCAGAATAGCCTCAACAAATTAATATTAATTGTTGCAGAATCGTGCTTTCCAACTACCTATACAAGCTAAAGAATTACCTCTTTTTAGCTCCAAAGAGATTCGAGGGGTACCCATAGTCTTACCTGCACAGGCCCATACGCTCCAACTCAGCTTCCTCCTCAGTCATGCGGCCAAGAACTGAGCTACTATTAACCAAATAATTACCTTGAGCTTGAGCTGCAGTAACATATTGATGTGGGTATTAAATTTCTTCATTAACAAACTGTATGACTTCATTCTATGCATAGCTGCTTTCTTCTTCTTCATATTTTGGCTGCTCCCTTTAGACTTTGCCACAGTGAAACACCCCATCCCTAGCATCCTCATCTCTCTGCCTTGACTACATCCACAAATCTTATCCGTGGTCTTCCTCTTTTTCCAACTTCAACATCCTTTGTCCGGTGTATCCTGTATCCCTCCTCTGCACATGTCCCAAACCATCTCAGCCGTTTCTCCAAAGTGTCCTTCTGATACACTCATTTCTAATACTGCACCATCCTGGTCAACGTCAATGAAAATCTTAGCACCTCCTGCTCCACCTTTTTCTTTCTTTGTGTCCAAACCATAAATCACAGTAGACCTCACTGCCATCTTATAAACTTTCCCTTTCACTCTTGCTACTTTCCTTCTGTCATAAATCACAAATCATATTCATCTCCACCTGCTCCACCCTACCTGGTCTCTCTTTGTCACCTCTCTTGTCCCCCCAGGTGTATGTCAGTAGAATTCACAGACAACAGTGACCTTTAAGGAACCCCATAACTGCATTTGTGTGTATTTTTAAAGGACTATCTAACAAATTACGGTTCACTGTGTGGTACTTCAGTTTTGCTGAGGGAAATTCTTGTAGTTTTTTTTTTTTTAAAAGTCCACGCTAATTAGCTGATATGTGTGTGTGCATTGCACCCACGCAGCTTATGAGTGCAGCTTGCCAACCAAGCTACTGCTCCACCCTTTAATCCACATCTGGCTCCAAAATAAAGCAACAGGGAAACAGCTAAAACCTTCCAAATGCGGAGTTCAGTGGGTGACGCCACAGTTAATTTTGTGATTTTCAAGTAAATGCAACAAACATCGCACTAGTGTGAGGCTGAATTTCACATAGTAACAATTTTGGTATTCACCTTTAAAAAAAAAAAAGAGCTTTAGTGTTAAGACTCTGGTTGCAACAACAGTGCACGGTTCAGGTTACATAGGATAATTTGTAATAAGTCGTTACAGAGCTGCTAAGAGACAAACAGGTGTCTTTGTAGCTTTCAGTGAACATGAAGGTTTGTGAGGCTGCAGCAATCATTACATGGTAATCAGAGACTCTAAAATGTAATGAGGCGGTGGACACATCCTCTTCATCATCTTCTTACCCACCTTGTCTAATGGTGTTCACTCACTCCTTTCTGCACCCTTATTTCTCTGAGTCGCCGTCCATGTTATTGCCTCTGAACAATCTTACACTTTTTGGAAGCTGGCTGCAATACACTGATGTGATGATTTGTTTCTTATGTAGATATTGAAAATAGCCAGCACTGCCTCAAATCACCACAGCGGGGAGGCCTGAGTTTTCCTTGAGAATAAGATTTCACCACACATGCACAATCTTAGACAGACATGTCTCTTGTTTTTGGCCCATGCACATGAGCTTACTCTTCTTCTCTATAAGCCATTACTATCATCCATCCATTACTACGCTCCTTCCTTCACCTCCCCCTTTTCTCTCCATCTGCAATGCAGCAGCTATTCATGGATAATAATGATCTGTGGAAGTGGGCCCTGTGGGAGCCATCCCATGCAGACACACTCGGGGCACCCGGCGGACCAGCCAGGCAGAACCTTCTTCCCTTCCCGCAGTAACCCCGGGACGACCACAGGATGTGCCAGAGCCAGAGAGCCGGAACACCTTATGTTCTGGATGGAGTCCCACCAACAGGAGGGGAGAGATGCTTTAGGAGTCCCACTCTAGCAAAAATCAATAAGTCAAACAGCTGAGGTCAGTTTGTGAATTACACAGATGGGAGATGTGTTACTCATAGATTGGCCCTGCAGAGCAACAGCCAGTCGGAGAGATTCATTTTTTCCATAAATAAACGACTGAGAGGAGCAGTTTAATACGGCCGATTTAACTTTCACTGCTTTTGTTTGCCAGGTTCTGAGAAACAGGGCTTTTCTTCAGCTTCAGGATGTGCTGATGACTAAGTGCAGGACCACCCTGCTGCTTTATCCGATCAATACTACAAAGTCAATACAAACGCACACAGACACAGGCACATAGAACACACACACATAAACCAAGGCTTTGAGGAAGCATGAAACCAGCAGCAGCATCATTATTAAAGCAAAGAAATAACAAAAAGTCAAGGAAGCGAGAACGATTTCACAGTGACACATCATACTCCTTTAGAAGGAAACACTATCTTTAACTTGTTAGAGACACTGGACTTATTTATACATGCACTCGCCAGCCACTTTATTAGTTACACCTGTTTAACGGATTACAATGCAAATATCTAATCAGCCAATCACATGGCAGCAACTCAGTGCATTTAGGCATGTGGACAGGGTCAAGAACACCTGCTGAAGTTCAAACTGAGCATCAGAATTGGGAGGAAAGGTGTTTTAAGTGACTTTTAACATGGCAGATGTGCTTCTCTGAGCATTTCTGAAACTGCTTATTTACTGTGATGATCCCACACAACCGTCTCCCCAATGGAAAAGAGAAAGTATCCAGTGAGCAGCAATTCTCTGGGAGAAAATGCATTGTTAATGCCAGAGATCTGAAAAGAATGGCCAGCTTCCTTTGAGGTGATAGGAAAGCAAAAATAACTCAAATTACCTCTGGTTACAGCCAAAGCATGCAGAAGAGCATTTGGGAATGCACAACATGTTGAACCATGAAGCAGGTGGATTACAGCAGCAGAAGACCACACCAGGAGGCCACTCCTGTCAGCTAAGAATAGGAAACTTAGGTTAAAATGCAGATGGGATCAACAACATTGGGCAATAGAAAATTGGAAAAATGTGGCTTGGTCTGAAGGGCCTTGACATTTGGATATGTTCAGGTGCTTTGTGGCTTAGACTGCTACTGGATGTGTAATGGTGTGGAGGGTATTTTCTTGATACACTTTTCACTACTAACTGAGCATTGTGTAAACACCACAGCCTATCCGAGGATACTTGTTAAACCCGTTGAACCATCCCTTCATGTGCCCATTGTCTGATAGCCTCATGTCACAAAGCTTAAATCATCTGAAACTGGTTGTTTGAACATAGCAATTAATTCACGCTCCTCAAATGGCCTCCACAATCCAAAAAGCACCTCTACGATGTGTTAGAATGAAAAATTCACAACAAATGTGCAGCATGTGTGATGCCATCATGTTAACATGGACCAAAATCTCTGAGGAATGTTTGCAGCATCTTGTTGAATGTATACCTCAAAGAATGAAAGCAGTTTTGAAGAAAAAAGGGAGTCCAACTTAGTATAAAAACACATATATCACATGTGCAAAAGAGCTAAACAACCTTAATTTAAATCTATCGGCAGTATTCTGCTTTCTGGAGACCATTCTCCAGGCTGAGAGACCACAAGGCATAGCACATATAAAGGCAGGTGCAGTGAAGGGCTGCAAAGATGTATAATACAATAATAGTTCCTTTGATTTCATGTGACTTTCCAATTACCACTGAGTCTGTGCAATTTCCCCACAGTGAGAGAAATTTATCACATAACATCTATGTATGCATGAGCACAAATCCTGAGATTTCTAGTACAAATCTGTCATTTAACTGGTGGGGTTGTAAATAATGTGATCTTTATTTTTTTTTAGTTATGCTGTGTTTAGACCATAGAAACTGAAAATGGATGTGTTTTTTGAAAAGTGAAACCAACATGGAAGTCCTGTGATTGCACAAAGGTTTGTGAGACAAAAACCCACGACTCCCACAGCAAACATTTCCTGATCAGGCGAGTCGCTTGTTTCAGGTCATACTGAATAAAATATCAAGTTCATTTTGTAAAGCGGTCGTTATTAAGAGTCAGAGATTTCAGCACTGGCCCCTTTTTTGTCTCTTCCGGTTTCAAAACAACGAGATGGTGATAATACTCAGCTTCACTAACCAGTGAGTGATGTCACAGTGGCTCTGTCCGTCTCTTATACTGTCTATGGTTTCGCCTCCTTGTAATTGTGTGAATGCTAAACTAAAATGTATCAGGGGTATTTTTTTTTTTTAAATTAAAGCCCACTTATTCTGTTAAAAAGGGCCTTTAAGCAGCACTGCATTAAAAACAGTTACACTTCTGTTTTTAATTCACCTCGTTGGCTCATGAACACTTCCAAAAAACATTTTTCATTCCACCATCCACAGATTCAAGATCAAAGTATACAAAGAGGAAAAAAAAAATATGAACAAGATCCAGAAATGCCTTTTCTTCTCCTAAAATCACTTAAAATGGACTAAGAAGAAATGGAAAACTGTCCTTTGGTCTGAATGAACTAAACTTGCAATACTCTGAGGAAATGATGAGCATAGGGGGAACATCTGCCTTGTTTTACCACACAGTTCAAAAGCCAGCATCTGTGATACAATTAGGTTGCATTAATGCACGTGTCTTAAGAAACCTTCATATCTGAAGTCAACTTTAATACTAAATGATACACACGTGCATATGGTGCAGTCTAGCAGTTGTCCTACTTTTCAGACCTGTCACCTCCTGGTGATGTACGGAGCATTAGGAAATGAAAAAGGCTTTGCCATTCAAACAAGACACCGGTCTCCTCACTTCCCAATAAGCTACAGATTATCTTAAGAAAAGATGAGGTGAAACAACACAGGAGTCGGTATAAAATGTCTTTGAAATGTCTTGGTGGCATTAAATTCGAAATGACCACACATGTTAGAAACAAACAAACAAAAATAAGAACAGTTACAACATATATTTGATATTTGATACAGCATCCTAGAATTACTTTCAATTAAATGAGTTTCAATGATTACATTTGACTGTACACATACAGTCTGTGTTTGACTTACTGTTTTTTGTTGTTAAAATGGCAGCTAAGTTAATAATTTACATACCCATCTTGCACATTGATTTACTCTCGTAACTCCTAACTGAACATAAATTCTGCATCAGCATCAATTTGGCTGTGTTCCCTCTTGCGAGTGGATTCCTCCCAGGCATGAGTGGTTATATATTTACATCAGCTTGTGTTCTGGGAACCGAGAATAGATTTCACATTTCATTTATGTGCTGTTGAGTTTAAGAGACCCTGTATTAAAGGGTTATCTGGATAACTTTATAATCCTGCCTTCTCTCTCCCACTGAGCCCTCCTCACAACTATAAAAAACCCCCAACAACTAAGGAGTCGGAGAGCAAACCAATGCATTTCTGTGCTACTCACGGTGGAAATGCACTCCTGTTACTGGGGGAGGCTGGGAATGGGGCTCAGAGGGGGAATGAAACAGAGGAATGACGGGTCATTCGGCTCTGGTCTCCTTCAGTTGGATCTAATCATTGGTCACTTGGCAGAAGCCTCCTTGAGCGGCCTACTGTTATTGGTCTCCTGGCTGTGGTAGTCCAAGGCTATCACTCACAACTCTCTAGCGCAACTTTATGGCTCTACAACAACATACACAAACACACACACCCACACCCACGAACATGACACCGTGAAAGTCCCTTCACACACACTCCTCCCATGATAAGCTTCCTGTTTATGTGCATTCACGCATGCATGCATACTGTCATGGTACTGGGTCTGGCGTTCAAAACAGTGTTTATGTTTTAATTATTAATATTCTGTAATTTAGTGGTCTGCGTCTCAGTCTGTGTCTCATCTTTCCCGTTTTATTTTGATAGTGCCTCGGCTGGTGTTAGAGTGTTCAGTTTTGCTTCCTCTCGGTCTTGTGTGTGTGTGATTAGTCCCAGCTGTGCTTCCCTCCTGGTCCTCATCCCCTCATTACCCTTCTGTGTATTTAGTCCTCAGTCTTCCACTGTCTGTTGTTGGGTTGTCTGTTTACCTCCCTCATGTTTCCTAAGTCCCAGGTTTCTTCAGGTCTCAGGTTCCCAGTTTCTGTATTGTGTTTCTATGCACCTCATGTCTTTATGTTTAGCGTTCCCCAGTTTAGGCTTTTGTTAGTTTATCACAGCCTCCCATCGCCTTTTGTTTGTAGTGTTTTGTGGAGCTTCAAAATAAAGGCTCCATTTTTGTTAATATCCACCTCCATCTGCATTTGGGTCCATGTTCTCTTCACTCCACGTCGTCCGCCACTGCAGACGTGACACATGCACTAACATACAGCTGGTAAATACAAATTGTAGCACACCATCTGATTCGTGCACATGTACTTCATAAATATTCAACTACGCACTCTCAAAGTCACATAAATACAAACACAGAGTCAAATAAAAATAGGTAGCAGCATCGAGGGAAAGCTGTTGTAAAAGATTTTATAGGGCCAGAAAGTGAAACATTATCTGTCTGGCCTTGCTGTGATGATCAGCTCATCTCTCATGACTGATGTTCATCCTCCAAAGGGCCTCTTCCAATCTCTGTCTTTATTTATTCCCTCTTCCTCTTTCCACTTCTTCTTTTCTTCCCTACGGTTGGCTCCGTTTCGAAAAATCTCTACTTACCCCCTTTGTTTTCCTTCCCACCCACACTCTCTGCTTTTCTCCACAATCTCCTTCCCAACCTCAATTTCCAGCTTGAGGAAATTGAGGTTGTTGCATCCCTGCTATTATACTTCGCTCGTGTCTCTGTCTCTCTCTCTGTGTGTGTGTGTAATGGCGGGACTCTGGTGCTGATTCCCTGAGGTGTGAACCTCCAGGGATGTCACTACAAAAGCTATTGTTCCATATAGGCATACACCCATCAAGACTTGTTTTCAAAATATGCGGAGCATAAAGCTCTGAAGATGAGCTATACGCCACCTATAGATTCAGCATGCATACATGACAACCAAACAGTGTACTTTCATTCAAGTCACGACCACTGCATCATACACAGGCATTAACACTGCCAGCTTTGGTCTGTTGTGTTGCTTGGTACTGTAGCTGCAGGCGAGTCCGTCCTTGAGACTCAAAGCAGGCTCAGACCGGCCAAGCAAATAATTACCTCTCCACATTGCCACACCAGCAGCACCCGCCCATCACATGAATGAGGCAGGGAGTGTGTGTGTGTGTGTGAGAGAGAGAGAGAGACACAGAGAGAGAGGAAGATTGCAATTAAATTCATCTGGAGGCACAGCATTTAATATAATTGAACAGAAAATAATTTCACACCGACTAAAGGATTTACAAGGCAGAAGGATTTTGGAATGTGAGTGAGTGTGTGTGTGTGTACTCTAAGTCTGTTAATTCAACTCAAAAACTGTAATTCAAAGGTTGAGTAGCATCTTACTGTACATTATCCATCCATTTCATCTTCCTAACTGCTTATCCAGTTCAAGGACAGCCTATCCCATCCACCACTGTGTATAGCCCGGGCAGGTCGCCAATCTATCTCATGCCTAACACAGAGAGACAGACAGCCACTCACAACTAGCATCAACCTGTTAACCTAACATGCATGTCTTTGGACTGTGGGATTAAGCCAGAGCACCCAGGGAACATGCAAACTCCACACAGATGGGCCCCATAAGAACGCTGGAATTTTCTGGCATGATTTCGCACCTTTTATGCCTAGTTTCCTCGTGGCTCTGGGGTTTCCCTCACATGGGGAAAGTCAGAAATGCTGATCACATGGTGTTAGTTGAAAACTCCAGTTTTATAGAGAGCGACCTTTGCAAACACTGATGCAAACACCAATGATTGCTTCCTGAGTGGAACAGTCATGTGATATTGTTTTTGTTGTAAATGTGGCATTTTTTGACAGAAGTTTACAGGAAGTTTGACAATTGACCTCTTTCATCATGGGGATTTTTAATGGACAAAAAACAGACTGACCGCTGAATTTATGGGATGTTTCTGAGAATAACCCCCAACATTTCAAAACAACCTCTAATTTTGTCGCTCAGCTCATTATTTTGAGATCTGAAAGTGACAATTCAATTCTCAATTTAAAGTAAAAGCTTGGTTTCAGGGTAAGTCACAATTTTTACTTTGAATGCAAACATTCTCTGTTTCTGGTTTGAGTTGCGCTTTTCCGGTCAGCGAGCGTTTTCAGGCAAGCCTGTCTGTTCCACTCAAAAAAACTGGTGACCATGACAACCTGCTAGTGGGTCAATGGGAGTACAGCTTTTTCCATACTGAACAGAGATTGGCAACTGGTCTGTAGTCCTGTGCGACTGAGGCCTTATGGAAAGTATTGCAAGTTTACTTTCATAGCCCCGTAATTTATTTCTCAGCCTGTGCTGACTCAAGTGAAGTCACTGCAAGTAATTTATTTGGCTTTCATGCAGCTCCCTCCTAAGCATCAACAGTCTTCGTCCAACTTTTTAGCAGAAGCAATAACTCTTACATCTGTAAACAGACATCATCGTGCAAAATTGATGGAGTTGCCCTTTAAAGTTTTAGTTAATGGGATGGGGGAATACATTCTGCCATAGAGAGCCCTCACAAGCATGGAAGCACAACGCATATGTGTGTATCTAATTTGAATAAAACGCAGACCACCTTCAGCTGGTAATTTCCCTCTTATCCCCTATCACATCAGTCAATAACACAACTGCACAGATCAAGGATACTTTTCTCTGTGCATGTGTGTGTGTGTTGCTCTCTATCTGGATTCAGGATGTGTGTGTCGGAGCTCCAGATGGACTTTGTTGTCCCAGTTTCCCGACACGTAACTAACAGGAAGGATGAAAGAATGAAAGAAACTCACCATCAGATTCAGATGCCTCGCTTTGCTGCTCCTTCCTTCACAACTTTCTCTTTTTTGATTTTTTTCCCCCCCCTATCACATTACTGTTATCGGAGAGAATACATGCAACAAAATTCATGAGCAGTGTTGCTTCAGTCCACGGTTGATTTCTTTTAATGCCTCCTTTTCATTTCTATTCCTCTTTTTTTTTTTTTATCTCTCCCTGTAATATCCTCCCTTGTCCATTTACTGATACCCTCCTTCACTTCTTTCCCATCCATTAGGCTTGTTCTCTAATTTCTTTGCCAGCCTCCACCTTCAAGAGACAGAATAATGGTTTGAGAAGGCCAGTATTAATTATGTGTGTCTCATGTGTGACTAATACAAGTTTCTGAGTGCAGATACAGTAGATTGTAATGAGTGGGAGTAAAAGAAAGAAAGACAGGCAGCAAGAAAATGAGCAAATGCCTGTGTGATCTGAGACATGGAAACTCAGCAGGCATGGATCAAAACACCCAAAAGGCCCACAATTACATCTATGCCTTGCGCTGACAGAGGGACACACAGACACACACACACACATACACACTCTTTCTGATCTTGTATCGGAGCAGAACCTTACATCCTGCTCCCTCTGCACTGAGCAAGACTTTGACACACTTTTACTGACATCCTTTATTAACACAGTGTAGAGAGGAAAAAGATTGTGTGTGTGCATGTGTGTGTGTGTAGTTGAATGGATGCACACTGTATTTTCCTACCAGATCTGGGAGGTAGAGAATACACACACACACACGCACACACGCACACACACACACATGCACGCACACACAAGGGCTTTAGACTGCCCAAGTGTGAACCAAACTGTCCAATTACTTTGATCCATGCCTGTTGCTGTGGGAAGAGAAAATAGTTTCTCCCTTTTGCCTTAAAGCATATTACCTAGGTATACACATGCACTCACCGCACACACACACTCCTACGCACATTTATACACAAACAGAACATAATGGCTTTGGTCTGGCTTGCCAGATCTGGTTCCCCTAATTGCCTGAGAGGATGGAGAGCAGAAAATCAGGGAGGGAAATGCAAACTGCAAAATTTAACCACATTTGTTGAGTGGTGCATCTGTTTAACAACTCCAGAGGAGCAGCAGCAGCAGGAGGAGGATGGAACCAGCTGTGGCTGAAAAACAATGGCTCCTGGCTCTCATTCAATCTAATCAAAATCCTTGTTATATCAAACCGAACACACAACCATGTATTTTGTGAGCAGAGGCAGTCACTCATGTGTCAAGGCCCAACGTGGCATTCGTGTGTGTTCCTGAAGTTAAACTTTGCTGCTGCAGGACAAACAGAAGTTTATGAGCCCCTATGAGATTACACCCTCCCCCAATAAACCCCACTGTGCCCTCCATCAGTCAAAAATGCAGTGAGTGTAAACTGTGTCCTTCAAACAATATTTTCACAGTCTTTCAGTAATGTACAAGTTATCGAGTACATCACAGCAGAATTACACAAAAACTGGGCTGAAAATCAGTGGCAGCAGGACTTTTTTGGTTCAAATAGTCAGTATGTGTGGAGGAGGTCAGGAGAGGGGCACACCAGTGAGTGTCTAGAGTCATTTGTAAAAAAACAGTGGAGGCTCGGTCATAGTTTGTAGCTACATTTCAGCCAGTGGTGTTGGGAATACTGTTGAAATTTTTGACAAGCAGCTGATTGACAACAACTTCATTTTTCAGCTTGAGAGTGATCCCAAACACCCTGCCAATTCAGTTTAAACATTCCTGGTCTCCCCAGAGCCCGGACCTGAAACCACGTGGGATCATCTTGACAGAGACAAGAACAAAAAACATCAAAAGAAGAGCTTTGAATGTCCTTCAAGAAGCCTGGAGAACTATTCCTGAAGACTACTTAAAGAAATCACAAGAAAGCTGCCTAAGAGAGTTCAATCAATCAATCGATCCATCAATCCTTTATTGGTACACATTGCGTGTTATGTGTAGTTACACATACACGTTACATGTTACACGTACAGTTGCCTGCAGTGAAAATTGGACCCCTTCTGACCATACGTACATAGCACAAACATCACATTGGGAAGACAGGCCAGAGAGAGGTTGAATGGTAAGAAAAACAATGAAAATTTGAAATGTGAAATGTGCGACTCTGCACATGTTTAAATAAATCCCATTTTCCTAACAAAATATAAAGAATGAAGGGCAGCTCAAGTATTTTGCACAGTACAGTAACCAGTAAGAATCTGTTATTGTTTAAGAAAAGACTGTAGTGTACTGTGGCATAAAACAATCAACTTAAACTCTGCATAAACCTAACAATATTCATTAGTGTAAAGTTATTGTAGTTCATCAGAGAAAACAGTTGTTTACACACATGCAGCCTCCGTTAAAGTATCAATAGACTTATTCCGATTTTTCACCTCAAGCTCAATTAAAATAATACTGCCTAATATTACCTTATTCTGTTTTGTTTTCCTTTTAGGAAGTTGGGACTGGACTGAGATGGCCAGAGGGCTGGTTCTGACCCTCAGGCTGTATTTTGTGCATGTTTGTATTTTCTTTTTCTGATGCATTTATTTATTTGATTACTTCAATTATTATTTAGATGAAATTTTAATATCTTTGTAAAGTTGTTATTCTTTATTAAGACTTTTCTTTTTTAAATTAAAAATACAAACTGAAGTCTTTTTCTTGGGGGGGGGGGGGCACTGCTGACCTTTACCCAGTGATCTTTAATTTATTAACTGGTTAAAAAATGAATGGATGGATGGAAGCTACTATGCAGCTGTCTATTGTTGATATCGATAGACATGGAAACACATTCACACTGATTTAGAGTCATTGATGGAAATGATGTAATGAGATATCTAACATGCAGCAAATGGTTTGCTATGAAACCAAAACAATGAGCCAAAAGAAGTTAAAATGCTCCCCGGGGCGTAGAGCAGAGTCATGGGATCATTTTCCACACTTTTTACATCACACCTAATAAATATGATATAATATAATATACTGTGGGTAGGAAGTAATTGGTTAGAGCACCTTTATTCAGGAATGGGGAGAAGAGAAGGTGAAAAGTTTAAGACAGCAGCCATTAGCACAGAAAAAGATGGCACAATTAGATTTTATGGATCAGCACTGTACAGTTATGCTAGGTAGGTGTTGCCTGATAGATTCAGAAGGACTCAGCAGATAAAGAAAGTACGCTAATAATCGCCCCACTGCTTCACTGGAGTCAGAACTTTTCAGTGCATGAATCTCATATTGACATAAATTACTAGTTTGCTGGCAAAATAACACAAGTGATGCCTAATCCTCCTGTGTGTGTGTGTGTGTGTGTGTGTGTGTGTGTGTGTGTGTGTGTGTGTGTGTGTGTATACAGGCATGTGTCAGGCTGTTTGCTGCTCTTAAAAGTGCTTAGGCATGAAGTTTGCAGCTGCACACAACAGGAGATAAAACACATCCTGAATAATTGATTGAAATGAAAACAGCTCTATTTTTTCTTGATGCACTCTTTCTCTGTCTCTAACCATCTCTCATCTTATCTTGCTTCCTTTCTTTCTGCCCTCTCCACCCATTTGGCAGTTTAACAGCTCTTTAATGACAACAACACTTAAATGGTCCCTCTTTGATAGTTTTGTAAAACACACGCACACACAAACACACAGATTCACCAGCAAATAGCCTCTATTCTGAGGTACGAGGAAGGGGCGTATTTGCTCTCATGCAGTCAGACATCAGTGCAGGTCAGGTGGCAGGTGTGGAGGATTGGAAAGCGCTTGCTGTGCAATCCATCAAAACTGTCCCTTTGTCACTCTTTCCTCTTCCTCTCTAATGCTCCATAGCTCTCTTTTTAAAAAATTTCCCTGCTGACATTTTTTCCGCCCCATTTCTGTTCATCACATTTGTCTCGGTGTTATTTTGCCGTTCTTTTGCTCCTGCATGCTGTGGTCCCTTTTGTTACCTGTTCACTCGCTTCCTAAATGGGCACAGAAAGGAAATCAGAAAGCACCGGGGAGAGAGGAAAGGGAAGACAGGGTGCATTTACGGCCAAATAAAGAGCAGGCCTTAATAATTTACTGCCCTCCGCAGCCACTAGCCAATCACAGGCCATTGCAACGATAGAAATGAGAGAGAAAGGGAGAGAACGAGTGAGAACAAGTGAGAGTGCGATGAGGAAATCAGACAAGCAGGGGCTGCTACGTATTAAACATCGCTCCATGCTGTGATGAATTATTTGAGGTGATGTATTCTCTGAAAGCTTTGAAACGGTCACCATTGAAAAATGTCACGAAAACTGAGACGACAGTCCAGTTTTTTTTTAAAGAAAAAGACATCTTCAAGGATAAAATGCAAGCTCTTCGAACAAAATGATCCACACATGCATTCAAAAAAGTAAAAAAAAAATTCAGGAGCTAAATATTGTGTGACTCACAGCAAACAAATATTTCCACTGACCCACTGTAAGATTTCAAATCCATTATAAAGTTCATCAAAGCTTTTTGATTTTGAATTTAAATCCTACTCCTGCACAGATCTTTTAGCCTCTCTGCATTTCGCGCATATACTTCATATAATTATATTATAATGATTTAACTCTGCAGGAGCTGCATACAGTAGGTTGGCCCTAATGTGCTAGTGTCTCCTCTGGGAGGTGGTCTCAGATTACTGCTCTTACTATAATGGATACAAGCTTCAGTGTAAACCTTAACCTAACTACAATTTTACTCAGGAGAAGACAGAAATCAATTTGTGGCTGCAAAGAAAATAATTAAGGACATCGGTTCCCCCCAAATGAGACAAACAATCCTCACGTAGTGTTAACAAACACGCACACACCTCCTCACGTGAACACTTACAGGGCTGCTACTGCACGCTTTCTGCTCATGGTGTGAAAGAAATAGACAGATAGTGCCTTAGAAGCATTTTTAGCTATTGGATTAGGCAGTGCTCTATTCAGCAAGTGCTCGAATTGGTCAGTGTGAGGAAGGTCACCTTCCCCCCCTACCAATCATTGATCCATAAACCTGTGAGACAGCAGAGATACCAACAGGAGAGAAAGAGAGAAACAGACAAAAGGTGAAATGGAAAAAATAAAAGGTAATCAGTGAGGACTGTATCTCACATCGGTTGCTGATGGAGTAAAGTCTTGGTGGCTTCGGTAATTGAATGTTAGCCTAATCTAAAGCCAATCAGTCTAATAGTGCTCAAGCAGCCAGTCGACACCTGATCAATTTTGGATCCAATTCTCACTTAGTGAGCGGTGTTTGAAAGTCATGCATGTGTGTTTTGCTTTTTCTGTTCTTAAAGAAAAGAAATAAAGAAAAAGAAAGCGATTGAGAGAAGGAGAAGAAGAAGCAAGCACGATGCACTTATACTGCTGTCAGAATTATTACACCTGTATCAACAGCGTAGTGCAGATTTTTATTCAAGCACATAAATGTAGCATCGTAGTTTTTTGAGCAAAATGGGTCATGGCATGCATCCACTGGTGCATCTTCTTCAGCCAGCTCCATATAGCGGCTCATCTTGCAAACACTGTTGTGGCCACTTGTGTGAAGATGTGGGTAGAGTAAGAGTGAAGAAATATAAAATTAAATTATATTTGTGAAATTTAAGCAGGCTTGAGTTGTTACTCTACAGCAGAGGTGGTGCAGGCAAAGAGTCAGAATAGTACAAAATGATGAGAACTGGATTGTTTTTATGTGTCTGTACACGGGTTAATTATTCTATTATAAGCCCTTATAACTGTGGGTGGTACCATCTGCATTTCAGCAGCCAAACTGCAGCATGAAAGCAGACTTAGAATAAGAATGAGTGGGTAGTGAAGAAGGTGAAAGGAGCATCAGGCAGGGGCTCTTGTTGGATAGTGTGACTAAGCATTAATCAGTGGTAGGTGGGATAATTACAGGAGGGATGGGGATGCATTTAGAGCACGTTGACACCGCAGTTTATCACAGGATAACTGGTCCTCAGTACTTTATATTTCAGCACCAGGGAGCTTTTTGTATGCATCTGGTATATTGATGGGTGAATGAATCAGACTGAATGAACTGATGTGATGGTGGAAGAGCATTTAGGGCGTGCGTGTGTCAGAAGAGAGTCTGGAGATGGGCGATAACAAACGTTAATCAAATCAAAATGGCGGGAATGTTCTCACTGACGTATGATTATAATTTTCTGTGCGGAGAGTGATTACAATAAACAACACACAATTAACCTGCTTTCACTGATTGCTGGGAACAGTGTTTTTTGTGAAGGACAAAAATCATGTGGCAGAAATGTGGGCTCTACCAGCCAGTATCCACAAACATCCGCCTGCTGCTTCTCAGTCACGAATAAAAGGAAATGAGATTTAGACTGCTCATGTTTGTCTGAAGTTTAAATGAATGAAGTTTTGTTTTATTTTCACTGTACAAGCTGTATTGTAGGAATAATATGCTGCAGAAAATGCAGACAATTGAAAAAAAAAAAAAAAACAGAGGAGGGAGAGAGCTGTGTGCTCATCTTTTAGAGAGCTCTTCTATCAGGGTACATTTTAAGATCTCTGAAAATAGCAGGGTCATCACTGCAAAAATAACACACACACACACACACACACACACACACACACACACACACACACACACACACACTTAGATCTATAAAATCCTCTACGAAAAAACTCACCAACGCACACTGTAGTCTAGACTGTTCTGAATGTCTGGTTTTGACAGTGAAGCCAATGAAAGAATGGGTTATATTTGGTAAATTTTAATTACTTAGAGTAAACCTCTGACAAGAAGTCACACCTGAGATTCATCCAATAGTTCTTACGCACTAATACCACCACGTTACTGGCAAGATTTGGAAATTATGTTTTTAACTTATCAAGAAGACTTACATTTTATCAGGTACACCTAGTTAACTACTCTTTAATGCAACAACTATCTAATCAATCCAGTCACATGATAGAAATTCAATGCATTTGGCCACCTAGAGATCGTCAAGCTGACCTGCTGAACTTCAAACTGAGCATCACAATGAAAAACAAAGATTATTTAAATGACTTTGAATGTGGCATTGTTGCTGGTGACAGAGAGGCCAGTTGAGCATTTCTAAAACTGGATTTATGGTCCGAAAAGGAGAAAATATCCGGGGAATGGCAGAGGGAAAAAGACTGCTTGTAACTGCTAGGGGGCGGCCTTAATTAACAACTTGTTACAACTAAGATAAGCAGGAAAGCATCTTTGAACACACCACATGTCAAGCCTTGAAGCAGATGACCTTCCGCAGCAGAGGAGTCTGGATATGTAATGCAACGTTCAGACGGTAGGGTCAGAATTTGATGTAAACACCATGAATGTTTGGATACATTCTGCGTTGTATCAATAGATATGGCTGCTGGTGATGTAATGGTGTGAAAGATATTTTCTTGGCACACTTTGAGCCCCTTAGTACCAACTGAGCCTTATTCAAACACCAAAACATACCCAAGTATTGTTGGTGACCGTGTCCATCCCTTTATGACCACAGTCTACCTATTTTCTGATTGCTGCTTCCAGCAGGATAAGATGTCATCTTACAAAATTCAAAGAACCTCAAGCTGGTGTTTCAGCATGACACTGAGTTCACTGTACTCAGATGGTCACCTTAGTCACAGGATTTCTAACCAATAGAACAACATCATGGATATGCAGAAATCTGTAGAAACTTTGCGATTTATGGATGAAAATCTTGGATGAATCTTTCCAGCACCTTGTAGAATCTATGCCATGAAGAATTAAAGCAGTTCTAACACTTCATGCTAGGAAGGTGTACCTAATAAAATGGCTGATGGTGTACTTTTATCCCTTTATTAGAGACGTGGCAGCAGAAAAATTACACAGCTAACCTCCCACTCTGTGCCAGCAGGGCACTCTGGCAATGTCTGGCAACCCTCATGAGAAATAAAAGACAAAAATGGTGATGTCACTTATTTAACTTACAAGCAAAGCACTCTTTATTTTGCAGCGATATATTGTTGTAATTTTAACTCATGCACTCTGTCTCTTGAGTGAATAAGGCTGTACAGAAAATACCTATTTGTTCATTTAAAATTGGTTCAAGTGGACTTAAAATAGAGGCCTCTGAATAAAGACTGATGAATCAAATCCAGCAGTAGATTCTTCATATTTTAGAATAAAGGGCAGTGCATCTATTTTATCTCTGATGTGAAGTGGAAATATAGCAGATATCACTCCGGAGAGGCAGTACAGACATTGGCATCGATCACTGTCTGCTCTTACTAAATGATGTGAATATATGATGCATTTTATTGAGCCTTTATGTTAATGTATTTTATAGCATTTGCATTGTTTTTATGATACATTTAACTGTGCATTTTTACTGCACAGCCCTGCCTCTGATCCTGCTTATCTGCTCAGAACAGTAAAAGTTGATGGTATGGATTGTGACCAATAAAGCATTGTAAAGTGTTCATGTTAACACATATCAACGTAAAACAAGAGGAGAAAGCCTGTGTTTTTTTCAGTCTCACTTCACAGCGCACAGTTATTAAAAATCCGCTTTGAATTTTCCTTTTTACCTGGCTCTTATACATCAGCCGTGCTGGTGTGCTGCGGCAGAACCGACCATTTGTTGGGGAGGCACGCTTGAAAAAAAGGTGCAATCGGAGCACATTGATTTTTCTTCATGTTAAAAAGCTTTTATTGACATGGCATTTTCTCACCAGAAAGGTTACAGCAGAGGAGAGACGAGAGGCAGGGAGGAGGTGAAACATAAAGACACGCTGCACCAGCACGGCTCAAGAGCTTCTTGTAAATTCACCCCACTTTAGCCCACTTTAGTGGGTGTGCTAACCTTTTGAAAGTGCAAATTATGGCCTCTCCCAACACATACGCATGCCCACGCACAAACACGCAAACACATGTGCCTCTAAAAACCTTGAAATCCTGGCGGACACAGCGAAAGAGGGGGAGAGTGTACTGACTGTGTAAGGCGAGAAAAAAAAGATTCAAGGTCATGAATTCGGAGAACAAATGAACATTGTAAAACTGTGATTCAGAAAGACAGGCAGGCAGACAGCTGGGCAGATTACAGCTCAAGGAGGACGGGATTGGAACCTTTCATCACCTTTAAAGATTCGCTCATGGTGATAATCTCTTTGTGAAACATCGTAATTTCCCAGTAAAGACTCATAAAGCCTCACAGTGTCTTCGTCTCTGGAGAGCCAGGCGACGCCTGCTGACACAGCTCTAAATCACCATCCTCCTCCTCCTTCTGCTCTGTTTTTAATAGAAAAACATGCTCACAACTCATACCTCATTTCCCACCACTTCTCCCTTATTTCTCTCCCTTCAAATATATCTATTTATTTTACCACATCGGTGACTGGGTTGAATACCATCAAAACAATCGGCACACCCTCATCCATTAGCTGCGTTTAAGCCTTCATGCTTTTAACAGAACATGCTTGAAATAGACAGAATACCTGCAGTAACTAAACTTTTGGTTATGTGGAAATCCATCAGCTGCACACCAAATAACTGTAAACATGTTCCAGGCCACCAAGCAAAAAGCCAAGCTCGTTTTTTGCTCCGTTTTTAATCTGAAAGATTTTCTCAGTTCTTTAGCTGTTAATTGCTCTGCGACATGCTCACCAGCTCATCTATATATTTCTGCTTTTCAGATACTGGCCTGGCAGTGGGCAGTAAGGCAAAAATGATGCTGTATGAGGAGTGACGCTAAACTAAAATAGCAAAGTGGTCAGGATGGCTAAACAGTGAATGGAAATTCACTGTAAAGCTCCTTAAAGTGGAAATATGTGTGATTCAGGCATATTAGTTCAGTTTTATCCAGTTCACCGTTTTAGTTTTGTGTTTTACCATGAGAACATTTGCAAACAGCAGCTGTTATTTAGGAGACAGAACATCCTGTCTTCATGTCAGAATGACCCCTCACGTCTTTATCAAAATACGTGCCTGTTTATTTCTCTATTAAACATAGATGATGAAGGAACAGTCACCAAAGTTAGAATAAAAGCTCATGTCCATCAACCTAACAGATGTTGAGATGTTTTAGTGTGAACCAGAGCAGCTGACTGACAGACTGTCATTTTCATCCCTGGGCTCGTGTCATTTGGATGGCTAAAAAAGGTGATAGAGATGAGATAGTCTTCTTTCTCCTGAGGTGCCAGATGGTAGATGAGAGGCAAAAATGGAAACTTGACACAGTAACTATGTGTAAATTTTGACAGGAGGGGATCCAGAGAGAGGCATTTTTCCTGTCTCATTAAAATGTTGAATTTTACCTAGCTGTATGACTGATGCAAAGTCTAAGCTGAGCAGGTTTAGATGAGATTAGATAATTCTCACTTTTCTTTTCCAGAGAGGAAAATGGCTTCTTTATGCTCGTTTAAAAATGTCAAAAGAAAAATGATGCAGTCAGATCAGAGAACAAAGAACAGCTGTGACGATGCCGTAGTGGCATTCATCAAACTTCTGAGAGGACATTAGTGCAGCTCGCCATGAACCTATACAATGCATACAATGCACATCTCAGAAGACAAGCATGCATCCTTAACCCTGTAAAGCCTGAAACAAAGGTGAGTTCAGAGCCTTTTTAGGGGTGCTCAGCATCCCTTAATGTAATCGTAGCACCTTTAAAAATAAAAGTAGTGACAGTAGTAGACTTCAATCACCTATCCTACTAATTATGTTGCTTTTGAAAGAAACATTGTCATGTGTATCTAATTGAACTGATGCTCAGTTTATGAGGTTATGGAACCCTGATGATGGGATCGACAAAAACTACAATCAAAACTAAAATCTACAAAAGCTGAGCCAGGGACTAAAGCATGAAATAAAATAACTTAACAAAAATCAAAACTAAAAACAAAACTTGTTTAAAACTGGAAATGACAGAAATATATTTATGTTTTCGACACACCGGACTTTGATTTTGATTAAAGAGCCTAAACATGCTGGTGGGTTAACCTTCATAGAAGCATAAAAAAGGATTTTTGGTAATTATAAATATTGTTAATTTAGGGCAGCTGTGGCATAAACCTAACACTGGGTGGTGGTCTGATAAATTTATTTCATAGTTTTTTGTGACCCGCCTACCAACAACGAATAAAAATTAGCAGCTGCCGTTTTCATGCATTTTAACAAGTGTCAGGACCCTGCTGAGGTGTCCTTGATTCCCTGCTAAAGAAATAAGTGAAGAAAGAAAATAAAAACCTAAATTCTTCTGTAACGTATTGTCTTAACATCAGAAACAGCATATGAGCTTTAAGCTGTCCTCCTGTTGTACAGGGTGAAAGAGAATCTCTAATCACTGACAGTAATAATGCCTTTGCTTATCTAAAAACATCAGTATGTCCATTAAAATCAGAGTCATGGATTAAGTTCAGATATGATGTAGAAGATCATGTATCCTACATCAAATGCCTGTAAGATAACCACCGAGCCAGCCGAGTGGAGCCTGTTCTCAAATAACATCACTTATACCTAAATCCCTAATCTCATCACGCTGTTATATTCCAAGTCTGAACTCTCCACATCACATTCGCCGTTAAAGCAGAGCTCCAAAAATAGCCTGTACACTGTACCTGTCGAGCGATTCTCGCCTTTGACACTGTCAAAACATGTGACAGGGTGTACGGTTAATGTTCATATATATATACAGCAAATCACTGAGTCTCAAAGATGTGTTTAGTGCTATAAGGGCACCCGTCTTTTCACTCTCTCTCTCGCACACACACACACTTTTCACCCCGTCAGCATTTGCACAGCCGTGTGTGTTCATCGTTACAGCCTCTGACTGCAGCACTAAAAGTGACAGATGTGTCCTGTTAGCTATATGTGACAGACCGTGCAACAAGACAGAGCACTGTGCAACAAATGACCTGTTTGATTGCACACATACATAATAGAAACGATCTGAAGATGAGCCAAAAACTCCAAAGTGCATGTTTATTATAAACAAGATTAAACGTCTAAAGTTCTGCCTGTGATCTCTGGAGGCTGCAGAGTTCATTACAACCCATTAAAAGCTCAAACTATATACTTTTCTTAGTGCCCTTGGTCTTTTCAAACTGCATTATATCAGGTGAGTTGTATAAGCTGGTCTAAAGAGCAGAAAAGTGTTAACACGATGATGTCTAAAGCCTCAATTATACTTTCTGGGTTTGTGAGTCAGCTGGAGTCCCAAGTGAAGTAAATTTTCGTCAGATGGCGAACGCAAGTGTCCATGCAGGGGTCAGTGTGCCTACCTGTTTATTTTTTGTGACCACACTGACTTGTCTGCACAGGATTTACATCACAATGCACCAACTACACAACCGCCCCAGGAGGCAGACTTCAAGAAGACTTCAAAGAAATGACAACTCAGCCCCTGGGTCTCCACCTGTCTGTATGCCTGTGTCTGCAACAGTCTTACTCTAACCATTGGCAAGTGTGAATATATATATATATATATATATATATACACACACACACACACACACACACACACACACACACACACACACACACACACATATATATATTTTTTACTCAGTTGTATATAACATTTGTATTCTATTTTTATCTTATTGTATATTTTATTCTACTGTATATAGTATTTTATTTTATTCTATTCTGTAAAGTTGTGTACTGTATTTATTCTTATTGTATTCTAATTTTTGCTTCATAACTTTTGCACTGTCCACTTCCTGCTGTGACAAAACAAATTTCCCACGTGTGGGACTAATAAAGGTTATCTTATCTTATCTTATCTTATCTTGTGTGTGTGTGTGTGTGTGTGTGTGTGTGTGTGTGTGTGTGTGTGATTTTGGCCACTAGCATCCAAACGACCAGATTAAATTCCTACAGTGTAATCACAGTTTAACCATATCTTAAACCATATCTAGTTTTAGTGCAAAACCAGTGAAACGGGAAGTATAAAATGTAGACTGAAAGGTGTTTGTACACCTCCTGTCAGGCCCTCGCTCTCCGTGGACTACCTTCATCCAGCTTTCTGCAAGTCCATCTGCTGCAGCTTCCAACTAATCAACCTCAGAGCAAAAGGTTAAATCAGCGGCCTTTATTCAGCAGTTTGCAAGGTTAATACAGTTCCACATTCTCCAGAGGAAGATTAAAATTTTAAAAAAGGCTAGAAAATTTAAAAATCGAAGCTAGAGTTCATTTTTTAACATGCAAAACTATTCAGTAACATAGTACGGTTCACAGCCTCATGTTTATTTAGTAGTGTTAAACTACCCATGCTTCACCCAAAGCTGATTCATCCATGTTCATCCAAACTGAATACTATCAACACATATTGTTCACTTTGTAAAAGTTTAAAGTTTATACAAGGCACTATCTAGAGATCTATCCATTTAGCAATGTATTTGCAAAAGGCTAGTGGGTATTCCTCAGTTAAGTTGAATATACCCCAGATGTGCATGGTTTGGTTTACAATTGCAGGCAATGCCCTTAATGTGAACCAACTACATGTTAATGTCTCCTTATTTTTGTCTTGCAGTCAGTAAATAGACCCCTTACCAGAACTGAAATGTGTGGGCTGAGTGTTATTTACATCTGAGGGTTTAAACTAGCACATATGTGACAAACTGTCGAAAGTCTCAAACACTGAACAGCATTTTAGTGTGAAGGTGTTAAAATAAGTGATAAACTCAGAAATGATTTTAAGTAATTTTAACTGCGGGTGTCCGGTTATTATTTATTAGAGTTACAGACATCTCATCAGCAAAGTGACATTTCCATTAAAGTCATGCTGTTAATAGAGTATATATACATTTTTTTATTGTTGATGTTTGAGTTAACCACAGCATCTTATACTTATCAAACAAACAAACAAGCAAACAAAGGAATACAAGGTTTTCGCACACAACCATCTCTAGGTTTTAGAGAGACTGGTGTGAAAAAGAGAAAATGTCCAGTGAGAGGCAGTTATCTGTCTGAAAGTGCCTTGTTGATGCAGAGCTCAGAGGAGAAAGACAAGAGTAAATAAAATGACCACTTATTACAACCAAGATATGCAGAAGACCATCTCTGAACACACAACATGTTGGACCTTGAAGCAGACGGGCTACGGCAGCAGAGGACCACACCAGGTGTCACCTGGGTGCTTACAGCACGATAACACACCTCGTCACAAAATTCACATCATCTCAAACTGCTTTCTTCAACATGGCAATGAGTTCACTGTACTCCACAGTCACCAGACCTCAGTCTCACTGAGCACCTTTGGGACGTGGCGGAAGAGGAGACTGGCATCACGGATGTGCCACAGACGAATCCACAGCGTGTGATGCTGTCATGTTAAAAATGTTTTCTGAAGAATGTTGAATCTCTACCATAAAACATTAAAGCAGTTCAGAAGGTAAAAGGGGGTCTCTTTTGTACATCGCTACCACCTTCCCATGCTGTCAATCTCAATACTGATTAATGTAGTCTTACGTCTGCATGGTTTAAATCTGTGCTGTCTGTCATTCTCCCTTTTATACTCTCATTTGTGCAATCCATCTCCTCCCCATGTCCACCTCGCCTAACTCACTCAGAGCTCCATCCAAGTCTTAGTCTTCATCTTCACTATCACCAGCGTCTAGACTCCAGGGGGGTCCTGTCCTAAATCCCATCACTGCTGGAATTCCATTCTGAGATGATGGGGCAGTCTAATCACTGAATGCACTGATTAATTTCTCTATCTAAAGAAATAATATTCTTTTCCCCAAATGATCTCTGCTTACTGAAATATTTTAGCCCTTTTTAAAATTAGGTTTTACTTGCACAAAGACAAATTTTCTGTAATTAATTCTGGAAATCAGGAAAATCCCATTGTTTCCACAGGGATAATTTACGAGGGTATTTTTCAAGGACACCTCAGCAGGGTCCTGACACTTGCCGACAGCAACAGCTCCTCACACACAAACACAATCACAGATGGTAAATGCATTTTAGCTAAACACTCAAAATATTCAGGAATTCTCAGAATGTAAAGCATTTCTTTTGTTTTTATTGTACATAAAAGAAAGAAGGTGATTTTTTTTAGTTTTGGCTTCTGCCCCCCTCTCTAAGCTACTGACTGAGCCCTGAGAGAGGCAAGCCGCTGTGGAGTGGAGATAAGGCTACACCTGCCAGCCAAGCTCATCACTGTGTTTGTGGTTTTGAGTGTGTGTTTGTCTAAGCCTCTTTCCGTGTGTGTCTGTGTGTCTGTGTATGTTCCAGTCCCAGGGTTGAAAAGATAAGTGGCTCTAAGGAACCCGAGTGTAAAATCTCAGCTACACTGAACACCCAACAGAGATGAAGTGAGACAGCACAAAATGAAAAATACATATTCCTTTCAGAGTGGATTAAACTATAAAAAGATAGGCAGAAAGGTCATTTCCTCCTCAAAAGCAGCCAAAATACCTTCCAGCTCCCAGACATGTAGCCACATCACTGAAGAGTGAAGCCACAGCAGAGACCTGTGGATATTTTCTCACACTTATCTTATATTTACAACTAGTTAGTGGTTTAATTAAAATATACAATAATGCTCAAAAGTCTATGATCAAAAGAAATCTTCTCTTGACTACACTGTAATAATCTGCTCTAAAAATAGTACAGTATATAAATGATGAATTAAGCACTTGTTAATACCTGATTCATGCTTAACAGTGTAACATTATTATAAAGTGCAATCAGAAGGCTTCTAACGTATTTGACTTTTTAAAATTAATTTAAAGAAAAGTGGTTGAATATTTTGGTTTCCACTGACTTTTTTTTTATGACATTTTGTTCTCAAGCAATTACACAATGTAACTGTATAATTTGTAAACATTGTAGTCATGACGACCATGTGTATAATACAAACTACTGATAGTCTCATGATTGAGATAAGGACAATTATGAGACAGTTTTGTATCAAAGAATGGTTACAGGCTACTAATGTCTTAGTATTTCCAAATCTATAAAAAAAAAAACACATCCGTGTATATGTGATCTGTGATATTGAAAATATCACATTTTATGAGAAATGGTGGCAATAATATGATATAATCTAAAACTCCTGCTGTAGAAAATTATGAGAAACTCCTCTGTGATTGAGAAGAAGCATCACAAGACAAAAAGTCTGTCATGATGACAAACAAAGACTGCATTATGAGATGACTCTTATATAAACGACAGGCAGGAAAGCTGAACATGTGGAGATCGGGGGGTTTTGTTGTGTGTTTGTGATCATGTAAAGTTTCATTCCTAATTTTAATAATCAGTGACACAGGCAGGTTACCACATGTTACTGTTGTTTTCCACTTTTTAAAGATCATTCACCTTTAAATGACCTTTTTTTCACTCTGTTTTTAACATTTGTAAAACACAGTTCAAAGAGACTACACATCCAACACATAATCATATGTCTGCAACCTGCTGTTTACACAGGACCTGAATTCATAAATAGTCCGATAAAGTTTGTCTCTTTTTTCACGAGAGGATGAGTGGTCACGCACACACACACACATCCAGAGTCAAACAGAAACACACTTTGTACTTACATTTTGTTGACTGAAACTCTTTGTTGTCTGTGCAGCGCTCCATTTCTCTCTCTTTCTCGCTTACTCAGAAAATGACAGGAAGTGTAAAAGGAAGGGAAGTTGCTTCTCGCTTTGTGTACGTGTTTTGAAATGTTGCGGCCAGCCTCTTCTTAAATTACGAACTCTATCGTGAGAACATCAAAAATTCAGCGACGGCTTCTCTGATGGGCAGCGGCACGAGTGTGAATGGATGTGTTTGCTGAAAACTCGAGAGGGAAGAAGACACCACGAGCCACGAGTCATGCCTATGCCAGTGTGAACAAGTACCTGTGCCTGAGCGTGTGTGTGTGTGTGTGTGTGTGTGTGTGATCTTATGGTACAACCATGGCAAGAGCAGCACTTACTAAACTTCTTCTCCTCGTGATTCTTGCCTTCATCATCTGCCTCCCGGAATTTTTCACATTTTACCAAGGTTGGTCACACAAACAGCTTCAGATCCACATTAGTTCATTCTGTGTGTGTGTATTGTGTAAATGTTAGAATGTTATCCACCTTTTGTTCAAACTTTGCATCAAAGTAAAGCTTTAGACAACGTTCGTTTGATTTGCTTCCTCTTTACACACATTGTGTGTGAAAAGACCTCTCTGTGTCGGTCTAAGATTATAAATCAGACCCAAATATAGCTCCATACAACTCTGACTGACAGCCCTTTTGAAAAGGTTTCCGTATTGTGTTGCCTTGAAAACACGTTTCTTTATGAGAGCATCTCGGTTTACCCTTGTGCTCCTGCTGTTTTTGCCTTCAGTAGTTTTTCTTTTTTGTCTCTCCATCTGTGTCTTTCCTCGTCTGTCTCTTTCTGTCAGATACAAACTGGAGGCAACAGCTTCCATTTCAAGATCTTGCTATGATTTATAGCTTGACAGCTCGTTCTTTGCTGCTTTTCCTCTTTATGCCTGCTTCTGTTGAGAAATCAGTCTGAATTTTGCCGTGTTCATTCTCTTTATCCTTGCAGTAACAAAAGTGAACTTCTTCTGCCTTCCCTACCGAACCTGCGAACAAGGAAATCAGGTGAAAGAGGGAGAAAATGCAAAGGCTGGAAATGATGACGCTAAGAGAGGCCATATGTGTGACCCATCTCAGACTCCAGATCAGGAAAAATGGGAGCAAGCGTGTACACGAGAAGATCAAAGCAATACAACAGATTCGGCTTCAGACGTCAGGCGAGGCAGAGCTGATCCAAAAGCGAGGTGGTTCATGTGTGAGACAGACATGGAAATGGCAGAAGTACACAGAAATATCTCAACTTCAGGTATTCACATCTAGAGACTCAACAACATCTGCTTTCTGTTTAGAAAAGCTTGCTACTGCCTGAAGTCCACACCGCTGAGTGCATCTGACCCGTACTGTCTAGTTTGTTTGGCTAGTGTGATTATTGAGCGCCACGTCTGGGTGCGGTTAAGTAAACTGTGCCCTGGTCTGCTTGAAAAGGTGGTCCAGGGCATGCTTCAGTTAGACTCTTAGCGTACTCTGTGTACGCTCTTAAGACTTCCAGGGTGAATCATAATGACTCTAGGATCCATCACATTTGAAAAGTTTAAGCTAATTAACAACTAATTAATTGTTTCCATTAAAAGTGACATTTTATGGTTACTGTCACAGTGAGGACTCTATGCAGTCCTGTGAAAAAGTAAGTAGACCCCATGATTCAGTAGTTTAGCGACAATAACTTGAAGCAGTTGTTTTCTGTATGACTTCATCAATCGCTCACACTGGACACACTTTAAAATGCCATTTAAGTTCATTGAGGCTTACGAGCATTAATTTATGCACATTTCTCTAAAGGTCTTGCCACAAGAACAAATCATGCTCAGGTTTGGACTTTGATCGCAACAGCTTAACCCTTTTGTTTCGCAGCCATTCTGTGGTAGTGTGCAGTCTGAACCAAGCTTTAGCCGTTAGGCAGATGGCCTCACATTTCACTCCAGAATACTTTGGTGTACAGAGGAGTTCAGTGTTGACTTACTGAGTGCAAGATGTGTCGGTCCTGTGGCTGCAAAAGAAGCCCAAGTCATCACCCCTCCACCACCGTGCTTCATAGCTGTTATTAGGTGATATGCTGATATGCATTATGGCCTAACATCACGTTGGTCTCATCTGTCACTGTTCCTGAAGTCATGATCAGATGCATTTTTACAAACTTAAACCAAGCTGCATGTTTCTTAAAGAGAAGAGGGTTGGTCCTGGGACTCTTCCAAGCAAGCCATATTTGTTCAGTCTATTTCTCAGTGCATTTAACATGCTAACTGAAGCTTGTCAAATCTGAAATATACCTCTGGTTTGGTCTGGTGTATATTTTTGTATTTGCTCCTAACTGTTAGTTGTGAGATTTGCACCTTTAGCAATATTTGGGTGAGAGGTTGTACTGTTTTTTCAGCTAGTGTTTAGTAGCTTAGTAGTGGAAAGGTGCATCCCAGGTCTTAAAACTGCAATTCCTTGAACAGCCACTTGAGGGTGGATTTACAAGCAAGTCAGCTGCTACAATTTCCCATGTAAAATAAACTTTTTTATAGCCTTGTACAGGAAAAGGCTTTTAGTCTCTAAAACTTCATGAAAACTGTACAGAGGACAGCTGTCACGAAGTTTCCCATAGTTCATCTTGTGTTTCTGTTGTTCAGCAGACCATCAGAGGTGCAACGCTTCCAGAGAGAACTGATCGCCTTCCACTAATTAAAGAATCTAATTAAGCTTTAACATATGAGCATATTAACGTGAGCGTCACTGTGAGCATGTTCGCAGGCTGGTGTTATTTAACTCTGAGCACAACTGTGCACGATTAACGCCTCAAAGAGCCGCTTGCGCTGCGATGCCTTCTTCAGCAGACAATATAAGCCTTTTACGCCCCAATCAATACATTCATGCTATTTATTCACCCACAGCTTACGAGTCACATCTGGAGGTGTCAGCCGAGCTTCATCTGCCCAACGCAGAGACCCTGAATCTCACCTTGTACAGCCGCAGCAATCACAGCTCCTTACACCTCTACCCACCCGAGGAGGAGGAGGAGGAGGAAGATAAGGGTGGTGATGAAGGACAGAGGAAGGCATTCTACTGCTGTCTCCCTTTCTTGCCCAACTCTGAATCGCCCAGTCAAAGCCGCTGTCTCCTTTGGTTCGCCAATCAAACGGTTTGGAATTCAACAGCAAAGGAAAAGCTGCCATGGAAACGGACACAGAAAGGTTGGTGTCAGGCGGATGGAGCTGGGCTTCTTTGATCCCAACGCGGCAAGCGTGGCTTCACTGTAAGATGGAAAGGAGAGGAAAGAGGAGACAATAGGAGACAAGGAAATTGGCCACTCAGTTTTCATTTCATTCCAAGCTGCCCACTCTCTCAGTCCACAATGGAGTCATTCTTTTTAATAGAACAAATTTCCTTCAGTTCTTCTCCTGACTTGGTGATTTTGTTTCTCCCTCTTCCTCTGTACTACATGATCAGTCATACTTTCCAAGACTACAGTACATCTTAATTTACTGTATCTCTAAGCCTGTATTGATTTATTTCTTTCTGCTCTGCTCTCCAAAAGTCCCTCATGCTTAAGACATTGATTAAGTAATATTTTACAAAGTGCATAATGAAAGCTGGATATCCATTTCCTTCCAATTTTTCTGCAGCACCTCCACCAGACCTTTCCATTTATGCTTTTCCCTTTCTTTGTTCTTGTTTGTTCATTTCCTCTTATTATTTATATTGCCTCTTCTATGTCTTTTATCTCTTTCCAGTCCTCCTTCCTTGCCGGTCTCTTGCCTTCTTATCCTTCCTTCTTTTCTTCCTTCATCCACTCTACATTTTCATGTATTTTATTTTCACATGGCATGAATTTTAGTGCTGGAATGACTGGGATGGATTTTTTTTCTTTAGGTAAAGAGGTCAGTAATGAAAATAATACATATTTGTTTCAGACTCTGCTTTGTCCAAAATGTTCCTCTGTTTTCCAGATGAGTGGCAGTGTGCGCTCAGAGTGGTCTGGCTGGCTCTGCTGTGTTTGGTGTTGCTGAGTATAGTAACGAGTGTGATCGGACAAATCTACAAGAAAAGGCGTTTGTGCAGTAAGAGACAAAAAACAATCAAACAAAAGAAATCACTCGTTTTATGATGCCACAACTGAAGAAACAAACAAAGTCAAAATTTTGAGTTACTATTTTAAATTTCTAATTAAAAATGAAAAACTTTGAGATATTTTCTCAGAAGTTTGCATTAGTGAGTTGAAAGTTTGGACTTATGAATATAAAAAAGGTTTAGCTTTGTTTTTCAGTGGTGGAAACAGGCGTCCTAAGACATGTTTTTTTCCTCTGCCAGGGAAGCCGAAGGTGCACCCTGATGGCTTCAACTTAATTACTCAGCAATTAAATGGTAAGCCAGCAAAATGTGTATTCTGAAGTTACTGCACACTAGATACGTTTGTACTTCACTGGATTTCAATATTGTGAGTGCTTAAAAATATCCAACTTTAAACAAGTTCACCTTTTGCTGAAGGGCAAGACTGAGCGTGCAAACTGAGGTGCACATAAGAAAAAAAAACAACCATTTACACACAAAGATAAAAAGCAAACTCTAATTATAACACAAGAAAAATGTTTAAATGTAGCATGTTCAGCAGCAGTGGTCTGTCCAAAGGTGACTGACAATGTGCAAGGCAAAAGTGCAAAAAGTCATGTTTAGCACCGCGACATGAGACTTCCTGCTTCTATGGTGAAAGACAAGCTTTTTCTCCTGATCGCATATTGCTATCAGAGCCACTGCTTTAGGCTAGTTTCAACCACAGTGCAGAGAACTTAAAAAACAATTATTATTATGAGAAATTCTGAAGTGATTGGTTTTGTCATATTGTACAAAACCTTCTATGACAATTAAGCAAAGGTGAAACCAATGAGGGACAAAATCAGAGTCAAACTGAAGCAAGACTCATGAAAAACTGACTTCCACACCCAAAAAGGAAATGACAAAGAAATGAGTGTCCAACACTGAGGCATGAACACTAAGAGGAGGCAGACTCAAGGGAACACAGGAAGCCTGAAATTACAACCCCCACTAGGATTTTCTCAGTGCACATGTACCAATACACAGCCCTCTGTGACATTTCAAGCAGCCCTCAAGGACAGAATACACTACCACACAGTTCATTCACCCACAATATACATAACATCAAATATAGAGGCAGAACCAAACCAAGGGAGCATAATCTATTCATCAAACTCAACAGGCACCTCAAGGCACTTTATATTGTGATAATACAGAGAAAATCCCAACAATCAGACTGCCCCCTATGAGCAAGCGCTTGGTGACAATGGGAAGGAAAAACTACCTTTTAACAGGAAGAAACTTCTAGCAGTCCAAGTATCAGGGAGGGACAGTCGTCTTCGACAGTCAGTTAGGGGTGAGGACAGGAAGCCGCTCCGGAAGAGAGACAGAGATTATTAATAACTAATGATTAAATGGTGTATAAACATAAGACTCAGCCATTCAATGTTAACAAATACATCTGGTGTCAAGAAATGCCACCTCTCACTGTAATGGTTAAAAAAATGATAAGCCAGAACAAAATGAGAACTATCAACCAAAAACCAGTGTGTTAGATCTCTGAACAAACACACTAAATGTGTATTTAATCTATGTTTTCATTTATATGCTGGCTCAGTACATGGTCACTTTTAGAAATCCTGGTCTGTGAATAGTCTGTATTGTCTCTGAAGTATAATATATTAATAATATACTAAGTAAACTAAAATGTATTCCAGAAGATGAGAGTGTACTTTTGTATGAAATGAGTTACAACATGCTTATGCTACTCTTTTATGTAGACGGCGCCAAAGAAACAGAAGTCAGCCCTCCTGAAGGTAAACTGCTCAATAAAAACGCATTTACATCTGCGTCAACAGGTTTGGAGATGCTAACAAACTCTTTTTGGTCCAGCAGGGACAAACCTCCACTTATACGGGTTTCATACCTGGTCAGGTCAGTCCTTTTAATCAGTCAACATCATTTAATGGATCTGTTGTTTCACTGCTTTCACCACGTTAATCTTTTTCTTTTTTTTTGCCAAAATGGATAGGGCTCTCACCAATTAAAGAAGTTGACAGTCAAAGTAGGAACACACACACACACACACACATGCACCTTTTAGAAAAATGAGTCACAAACACACGTTCTGATTGTCCTCACGTATACTTTTCAGATGACATATCAATGTTGATGGATGGAAATGCTGACCACTGCTATACTGGTAAAGTCTTTACTGGAACAATTGTACAGGTTCAAAGAGAAAGCTGTTGGTGGTCATAACCACCAACAGCTGGTTGATGACTTTCAGACACTCTTGCATGCATTCAAGACTTAACTTGGCGTCTCTTCGTGCAACCAAAGTTTGATTAATTATATGTAGTTTAGTTTTTAGATGCTATGGGTCGGCCTTTAGTCCTGTCCTTACCAGCGTATTGCTGGATACGCTGGTAAGGAATACGTATCCAGTAAGCAATACGTATCCAGCGTATTGCTGGATACGTTATTTGAAACTGCTGCATGGTTGGGAACCACATCGCCCTTCATTTTCATACGTGTGTGGTAATCTGCAAATAGTGCTACGAGAGCTCAAAAGCTCCAAAGTGTAGCTTTAAATATGATGGACTTAATGCATAAATACAAAAAGTATACCAATGTGTAGCTAATTATCATTGAATTGTTTGCTGTATTAGGCTGTTCTCTTTACGTAAAACGTAAACATAAGGTCAGAGGTTAAATGTGATGTGATATTTGGATGTAAATTATAATGTGATATTTAGAATACACATACACAAGTATCATTTCCTAAATGTTGCCAATACAAACAAAGGCAGTCGTAAAGTTAAAAGACATTTTATGTTTGACCTTATAATACACACAACACTTATAAGAATCATAGTTTCTAAGTTATAAGGCTTTTTGGTAATTTTGGACCAATACATCATTATTTTGACATTGAGGATTGTGGTTGATGTGAGCCAAATTTTGAATGGATTGTTAACACGACTCAATTCTACAATAAAAAATGTAAAGTTTTATCGGAATTCATTCAAAACTTTTTGAGTTATGGTGTTTACAGACAGAATGGCATGCACACTTCCAAAAACGTAATCTTCCAGGCGGAGTTAATCGTCAAAAAATTCATCTCAGTAGACAATTACTACAGAGTATCAACACATCAGAACCCTTTTAAAATGTCATCTAACAGTGCGCTTGGTGCCTTTTTTCTGTTGTCTTTAGGTTTTCTGCATCATCGCAGCCATCCCTCCGTCAGCTCCATCAAAGATGAGCCTGCTCGATGACAGGCGAGCAGCAGGAGGAAGCTGGAGGAAAACAGCCGCCTCATTTACCAGCATTACTAATGGTGAAAATAAAGATATCTGAACCACCTACATGTGCTTGTGAACTTATTTTCAGCATGTCATCTCGGAAGCTTTGTCTATGTTAGCACTTTATTAGAGGACAGTCTCTACACATTATTAAACTATCAAAAGTTAAATAAATGGATTGGCCTTCGAACATTTTTCACCCTGAAAGAACTAAATTATTTTGTATTCTGAGTCAGATGCATGGCTGATAAACAGCCTTACCCCGTCTGGTTATAGCTGAAAGGAGCCAAAACATTTTGACAGCACTGACTAATATCTTGTTTGCTTAATAGCTTTCTTTGCCAGCATCCATGTATCTCTAAAACTGAAGAAGAAGCAGAGGGAGAGAAATATTTATCCTTCAGAGATCGAGGTAACTGTGGGCTAAGCGCTATAAAGTAATTCATCTCAAATTCTGTAGAGAAGGCGGTTCAGAAGGAGGAGAAAAATGTAGAGCATAGTTGAGATACAACACATCTGACACATCTCTGCGGTGATGTGTGAGATGAAACCGACGTGGTTAACATTTTTGAATGTTGGAACGCACGATCGAAGGCTTTGTTCTGGAGTAAAAACATGTAACCTATGTGTGCATGTAAGGCTGTCTTTGGGGTGTTTAAAGTGGAATCACACAAAGTGTACAGCAGGTCGAACGCGAGTAACCACCTGGTTTTATTTCACCATAAAAACATTAAAGGAGCCAGGCTCGCTCTGCCAGGAAGTAACTAACTCCAGATAGCAGCACCTGCCAGGCTCATGTCTTACTGTGAATTTGCTCTTTTTGCAGTCAGTCGTACTCAACCATCTGGAAAACATCTGTATTTGCAGCACATTTTCAGAATTATTAAACCCAATCGCTACTCTTTTACTTTTATGGCGTAACAATTTCCACCTATCAAGATACAGTTTGTAGCTCTTATTTTTTAAAAATCTTTATGCAAAACTCGTAACACATTCTCACTCAACATGTTTAAAATGATGGAGGGTGTCAGAGGGAGACATGAAAAATATTTTAACTTATGGGTCATTCCACCTCATATCGCTCATCACATTTTTAGATCATTTTCTGCTCAACCACCTGTGTATTGCTTGAAAATCTAATGGTCTAAAACTTGGATGACTATAATCTAACTGTGAGGTTTCAGCCTCGTGTATCAAATACTTTTTTGGACATGTTTTGTTTTTCTTTTCTGAGGCAATGTTTCAACATGAATATCTCAAAAATGTCCAAGATAAAAGCCTAAAACTTTCTCTGATCTTTCTTTCTCCATAAGATAGAATCAGGGTCTGTAATTTGGAAACAATGCTTAAAAATGTCTGGGTGGATTGAGCAAACACAACAAGTTGCACACTAGAGACATCAGCTCATTATTTAATATGAAAGAACAAATTTCAGGAGCTTCCAGATGTAAGTCTTATTATAACGGAGAAAATTATCTTGTAAAGTATATGCATATTTGCTATTTTCAAGACCCACTGGATGAGTCTAATAATGATGTTTAATTTTGAAATATACAAAAATGCAACAAATACTGATTTTTTTCTTGTACATACAAATAAATATTGCACAATATTGTATCTTTAAATTTGAATGCAGACTGGAGCTGGTCGAGCAGATGGCCCACAATAATTTGAGATAAATTGACCCTTATACCAACAGTTTTGCAGAGTGAGGCAGTTTTAATGCATATTTATAACCAAAGAATCAGAAGTTACACTCAGTTTCAGCAAAGATTGCTGTGTGCGAGTTATACAATCCACATCTACCTATCGTGTTTCAATAACCTTTAAAGTGAGTGAACGATGAGTTAGCTCATTGTTTAGCAACAAACAGACGCACGTGATGGAGTAATTCCAGCTAAAGAGCTCAATGTCCCCTTTAGGATTTAGCAAAAGCCAGAGTTTAAAGAGAGTCAAAATTCACTAAATGAATGATAGTGTTTAAAAGGTGATACATAACACAAGTGTTCACTATTTGCTTCCACAAAAAATGTCTCTAAAAATCAGTTATTGCAGGTTTGAATGAATAAAACCCCCCAAAACAGACAGTTTTTGATTTACTGGGGTAATTAAATGTTTTATTGTTATTTTGTTGCTGTATTTCACACTATTTGGTTTTGGTGCAGCCAAACTAGCCGATTCCCTTCAAAAGGCTGTGGTTTCACTTTTAGTGTAGAGAGTGGTATCGCTCATCTAATTCAGTCCAACAACAAGACGCAAACAGAAATTAATTAACCGACATCACATTAGTAATGTTCACAACAAAAGAGGGAAATAAAACATAAGGTAGTGTTGTTTCATATAATTTAACACAGAAAACAAAATAAGTATGATATTACTATATATAATCACTGACGCTGGTATTTTATCTTAACCTGCAATTAAACAGTCAACACAACAGACACTCTACTAGTGTTAGTCAATGTTTTTTCCCGTTGTGCAAAGAAAGCTCAATATACAATAATGTAGAGTTGGATCAGTACAATCAGTAATATTCTGGTTTTTGGTTTTGAGGCGTGGACGTCATTTTGGTTTCTTAAAGCAAAACATCAACGGCAAAACAGGCAAAGTAACATTCAGAGACACAACGTGGCACAAACACACAAACAAAGCGTATGCGAGCTACCACTACGTGTGTCAGTTAAGCTGGTATCTTCCTGATGATATTCTCTGCGTTCTGTTACTATTTGGCACTTAGTGTAGATTAAAGCACTTGTTCTGGTAACTCTATTCTCTATACTTTACTGTACAACAATAGACACACTGGCAGGCGGTTGCACAGGCAGTGTTAATGCTGAATCTGTGCTGCGGCCTCTGTGGCGGGTCGGCAGTGTTGGCTCTGGATGTGGGAGATCTGCAGGATGGGCAGCAGCAGCTGAAATGCATTCTGGATGTAGTTGGTGCTGTTGGAGCCCTGCGGATAGGAAACAACCCATCATCTTCATCACATGTCACAGTCATCATCAGTAGATGTTGCATAGTGCTGAACAATATATATGTATATATACATATATGTATATAATTGAGAGTTTCAAAGACTGATGGCTCGGGGACAGAAACTGTTCTCTTGCTATTCTGCTCCAACAGCTGTAAATCCTCTAGCTAGACACCTGTAGTGAGAATAATCCACGATGGGATGGATGGAATATAACAATGCTACATGTGCACAGTTTGTGTGCACAGCTCTGGATGTTTCTGGTCATCCAGAAATTCCTCGAGGTATTAAACAGGTGCTGTGCTCACAAGAAAACAATGCCTCCTGGCATCACTGTCACAGAGATATAACAATAAAAATGAGGAAAGATTTGTTTCTAGAGATGCAATTTGTAAAAAAAAATGCATTCTGAAAAATGTTGAACAAGTCTTTAAATGCTGTGTGGATCTCGTCTGAGTGCCTCTTAAAACTCAGTTCCCATTGCATTAGTGATGATGATCCTGATCATTTATCTGTCAGTTATCATGAGACTGCTACATCATTAATTTTATCCATTTTCATTTTTATTCACAATGTTCAAAGTAAAAAAATCTCACCTCTAGCAGCACACTCTCTACCAGTGGGTTCAGCTCTTCTGCTTTCCTCTGGCCCTAAAAAAGAGAGGCAGTGACACTCGTGAGATCAATAAAAGATGATGAAGTAGCAGAAAAACACAAGTACAAAGACAAAGATCAAAAATTATTTTACTACTGTTAGCAGAGCCTATGAAAAAAACCCAAACAAACAAAAGAAACAGTGACTTGATCCAACAAACAAATACTCACACATCAGCTGTCTGATATATCTCCTGCTACATCTAAAAAGCTCTGCTGTCAGTGAGTCACGTTGTTGTAGTGGGTGAAATGTTTTATTACAATGAATACGACCACTGTATTTATTATGAGTCAGCTCTACAGAGACTGCTCTGTTGGCATAAATACTCATTAGAGCACCCCGTGTGTATTCATACAACTTAAAATAGTCCCCAACTGAACTAAAGTTAAACCCCAATGGATACTTTTTGACAATAGCAAACATTATTAGAATAGTCACAATCATCCCTAATGTTCACACACCCACATACACACACACTCTCACCTACCCCAACATCGAGCAGCGTATCAGAGAACTTCTTGGCCAAACACTCCACCTCCTTACACATGGCACATGTCAACCTGGAATAAGAAGAGTGGATTTGAGCATGCATCACTTCTTGGAGTAGTGATACTATCTCTTCCTTGACCTCTCTCTACCTCACAGATACACACACACAGACATGCAGACACACATTATGTGCAAATGGATTATTTCTTCACATTTAGTTAAGACCTATTGCTTTTGCTAGCTCTTTAATTGTAGACCTAATGCCATACACACCTAACTGTTCTTATTTCAGTGCCCCTCAATCCCCTTTTCTCTCTGTCCTCCTCTCTCCTTGGTACCAGGGGGATTCACCCAACTGATCCTGGTACAACAGATCCTTATCAAAGCCTTCCCCAAGCTGCAGCATCTGCCCTAGGACGGGGCCGAAAAAAAGGAAAATCAGACCCTCTAACTGGACCGACTTTAGCTTTGATAACAGCACGTCTCCTATTCCCTGAACTCCCTGAACCACTCTTTTACAATTTGAGCCTGATGGATCCAACCCAACCACATTGGAAGAAAACATTTACTAAAGGAAAAACCTAGTCATTCAGTATTTTCAGGTAGTAAGCTGACCTCAATTTCTGAACCAATCCCAGATCGTAACACTGCCCCCACAGGCTTGTACAGCAGAAACCTGACACGATGAATGCATCACTTCACCCGCCTCTCCTCTTGCCCTGATGCACCCATCACTCTGGAACAGAGTAAATCTGAACTCATTAGACCACATGACCCTTTTTTCATTTACTCCAATCTTTATGCTCCCGAACATACTGAAGCCTTTTTCCTGATTAGCCTCACTGATAAGTGGCTTTCTTAAGGCTGCACAGCTGTTTAGTCCCAATCACTTGAGCTGTTCTCGCACTGTGTGTGTGAAAAGGCTCTTACATGTTGATTTTTTATCATTTCATTTCAATTTTAGCAGTTCCAACAATCTCCTTAGTTGTTTTCTTTGCTTGACACAGTCCAATAATTTCAGTGAAACGCAGTAACAGCTGACACGGTTGTCTAAGAAATGATAAGCTCTTATGTATTTGCCTAGATAAATCCAGGTGGTGACTTGTCTTTTGGCCAGGCAGTGTATGCGACTGTTTCAGTCTTCTTTGCTTGTGAACCTAACCTCAACAATCACAAATGCCAAATCCCAAACATTTCCATTATTTCCCTTAGCAAAGACATAACAACAGCTTATACTGATCTCCTGGAGGCTTACCCTAACCCGTACCATAACCTTGAACCTGTCAAGGGGATACCCACAGAAGGAAGTTCCCACAATGTAAGTGTGTAATACAAGTACACATTCACACACATACCTGGTGAGGACGTGTGCCTGGTCTCTGGCTGGTTTCTCTTGCTCCTGGCCATGGAGGATGAGCTCCGCCACCTTGTGGAGCTGCTCGATGCTGCGAGCCGTCACTTCTGCCAAACTGCTGACCGATGACAGGTAGATGGCCTGATGAGAGGAAGGTGAGTGTACACACACACACACACGCACACACGCACACACACACACACACACACACACACACACACACACACACACACACACACACACACACACACACACACACACACACACAGAATAAGTGATTCAAATCAAATAAGGCAGTGACAGCAGGAAGAAAAGGTGACCGAATTTAAACTTGAAAGCAGAAGTCATAACAGTGCAGATGAGACGTCACCTCTACAGATCTGGGGTCGCTCTCCTTTGCCTCTTCTCCTCCCTTCATCTCCTCCTCCTCGCCCTTCTTCTCCCCCAGCTCTTCTCCGTCTTTCTTCTTCTCTTCCTTTTTGTTCTCCTCTCCTCCTGGCTGGTCCTGCGTTTCCCTGCCAATTGTCTCTGTAGTGACAGGTTGTTCCACCTTGCTCACCCAATCATGGGCCCTCATTCGAGCCTGGAGATGCATAATTACCACTCATCAGGTCTGCATGAAGACACATTCCCACCCTGATCCTGATGTATGCTAATTAGATGCATATACATGGATATATGCTAATATTGTTTTTTATATATGTGAATGTGATTATGCAGGATGGCTTTAGGGGCTGATAACTTTTAAATTAGCTTTGCAGCAGGATGCAGAGTTACTATGTTGAGTGTAGATGCAAAGATGTGTATTTTTGTAGCTTTGTGGACCGTTTTCTCAGAGCAAATAGGAAGAATGATTGGTGGTTGTTAGAATATTCCTGGTACTAAACTACACTATGGAATTTGAAATGCATGATTTCAACACAATTTCATAATAAAATGAGGTATAAACTAATACTCATAACACAGCTTTACAGAAGAAAAATCAAAGATTTTCTTTCCAAATCAGAATCATATCACTATGTGAAGGAAACTATCTGTGCATTACACCTACAGGAGTGTTTATGACACCCCAGAAAAAAGACAACAGCCCTTCTCCATCAAACTTTAGAGCAGGCACGATTCGGTCAGGCAGGTGGTGTTCATGTGGCACTCGCCAAAGCCAGATTGATGATGTATTGCTTGCGTGCTGCTTCTCAGCCACAGAAACCCGAGTCATGAAGCACCGCGCGCAGTTTTTGTGCTGATGTCGAAACCCTGCAGTTACTCAGTCAGCAGAGCACTATGTGCCTCAGCACTCGGCAATCCTGTGCTGTAACTTTACGTGACTTGCGGTGATTCCTAAATGCTTCTGCTTTGCAGTAATACCACTTACAGTTGACTTGTTGCAACAGCTGAATCAGAGTTGCAACACTGGCATTTCTCTATCACAGTGCCACCTTCAAATTCACAAATGTTTGTAAAGGCGGGCTTCCTTTATATACCTGTGGCCACGAGACTGAAAACACCTGGATTCATAAATGATGTGGCTCAATACCTTTGTCCATATAATGCAGAATGATATGACATTCAGAGCACAGACAGTATACTGGCTACTTCCTAGACTTCTGTACAATCAGACCTCTTTTTGAAACCAGAGGAGTCGCCTCCTTCTGGACATTAGAGGAAATACAGGTTTTAGGCAATTCAACACTGGCTTCGCTTTTCAGGTACACAACTAAGGTCTGTATTTTATACACAGTCTGTGATTTAAAGGCCCGTTACAGACAATCTACCAGAAGGCAAAAAGGCGCTTCACCCACTGATGGTGCTGATGTAAAGTAGTAAGTGTCAGTAACTTAACAACCGGTGTTGCCAATAAAAAAATATAAAAGATTGTATTTATTATTAAACTGTACAATTTACAGAAAAGACAGTTAATTTAAAATTGATAGCAAAATGCAAGATAGATAGATAGATAGATAGATAGATAGATAGATAGATAGATAGATAGATAGATGAAAACTACTGGCATCTATGTGAGTGAGTCACCTTGTTGAGTTTGTCTGGCGTGGCGGCAACATGAAGTTCAAAGAGCAGCTCGGTGAGAACACTCACAAACTCCTCGCCGTCAGCAGCTGATAAAAATACACAAAAGGCATGGCAGGTTTACTTAAATACACAAAGCACGTGTTAAAGTGTGATGCTACATGAATTTACACCACATGTCAGGAATCAGTCGATTTACTCCATGCTGAGATCACGAAGCGTATATTGTTGTTGTCATGCCAACGTAATTCAAACTCCTGTGTATAAATTACAGCTGGAATTGTAAAACATGCAGATTCGGCGTCTGGATCTTATGGATTGTTTCTGTTGGCTTTTCTTGAGTCTGCAAATGTGTCGGTGGCCCCTGAACACCAAACGCCGGATCAGGCATCCTGTTCAACCCTCCGAGCAAAAGGGCGCCTGCCTGCTTTGAGCCGTGCACCTCCGTGACATCCCCTGAAGGTGCCTCTCACAAACCCTTTAAAATGTAAAGTGGTGAGATGTGACGAGACCAAAACTTGGCATCACACTGACACAGTTTCACTCCAGTAGAACATTTTCTACTTCTTTAGCAGATTAGGAACAGTCACCGTCATCGCTGATTCCCGTAAGGATCTAAGGTTTTCAGGGCTTTTAGGAAGAGGAAATATAATTTGGGTAAGTTCTAGGATGCAGAGCATATAAGATTATTTGACATGAAGCAGATGTTTAAGTGAAAATTTGGATTCTTGAACTCTAATTACGATATAATATCACAGATTGATGTGACTTGTCAGAGTCATAAGAGAGTGAATAAAACAAAAATGTTAGGTCAGATAATAAGACGTTTGGGATCAAAAGGGTGGCTGATCATAACCCTAGGTAGACCTACTTGTCAGGTTAGGTTACCTGTACCAGTGACCAGTGATGATATTAATGCAATATTATTAGAGGCTGAACTGGGTCAGAACAAGAGAGTTCAAGCAAAGGAATGCTATTTTTTAGTTTATGTGGAAAAGGTCCAGATTTTCTTAATTTTTTTTTTCGTGGAGTTTAGATGACCCCCATATAAACAAAGAAAAGAACATATTTTTGTGTGCTGACAGAGCCTGACTCTAGGATGACAACGCAGTTAATCTGGTTACGTTTTCACTGAAGCCAGGCAGTGTCTTTCATCTCGTTATAAGATGCTAAAAGATCTTCCTGTACAGGAGAAGGAGGGGTACTCAGGCCATTTTTATAAGTTTGTTGCCTCATAAGAAACAAAGGAAAAGTCATTGCCTCACTTTTTTCCTGCAATGTTGCTGAAACTGGAGAAGGCTGTTTAAACGGCTTTAAACAGCAACCAAATACCACAGGATTAGTCTTTGTGTCTGAAATTGATGGAGCACGCTTTTAAAAAGCACTCTTTGAATCTGCACAAACTAACTTTCTGCACAACTGCACAAACTTTGAAAAGAGTAAAACTAAAATAAGTGAGCTAAAGCTCCCTGAGGAACAACAGCAGGCTGCCCACAGCCAGCATCAGAGATAAGCGCAGTCATGAGTGTGTTCAACACCAAACCCTGTTTTTAACAGTTTGGGTTATCATTTCCCATCCAGGTGCCTCTGATCCCACATTATCAGGAGTCCCCAAGTCTGTCAAAGGCCACCTGATCCTGGGTCAGCGCTAAGGGACCACCTCCACCTACAGCAGGTCTAGCAGTCGATCTGGGTCACTCACATAAGGGGGTAGAACAGTGTAATTGGGAACTAAGATCACCGTTATCCTTCGTCTGTCCTCCTCCTTCTGTCTCCACATCCTCCTCTTCCTCTTGCTTGATGAAAATCTCCTTGATGTAAATCAGCTCCTTCTTCACCTCCTCCTGCTCCTCTTCGGTCAGGGAGGAGAGGAAGGCTTGAACCTAAAATCACAACTGCAGGTAAACCGCTTGAAACAGGCAGTGTTTCTGAAGCGCTTTCTGTATTCCTGACACTCGCGCCTTACCTTTGCTTCACTCTCATTGGACAGAATCTCCAGGGCCTCCAGGTGTGACAAGCCCTGGTAGTCATCAAAAAGAATACCGTAGTGAGCTGTGGGAGCACTGATAGGCTGGTTACTCAGACGGGCCCGCTCCTTCTCCTTGGCTTCCTTCAACATCTGAAAAAAGAAAAAAAAAATCTGAAAAAACAGAGCTACCAATTTAAAGCAATTACACCTCACCAAAGTACACACACACACACACACACACACACACACACACACACACACACACACACACACACACACGACACACCAGTTTCAGATTCATTTCTTATCTGACAAGATGAGATGAAATGGTCAGTTGCATGCCTGACTAAGTGATGCGGTCTTCTGCATCAGAGTTTTGGTCTTTTTAAAACCCGGGTCACTCTCTGCAAGAACAGTCATGGTCTTCTTTCCAATGAACTCCAAGGCGTCCAAGCCTCCACTGATCACTGACTTACCCTGAGAGACACAGAGAGACAGATGCAGAGCGAGGAAGGGTGGGGGGGGAAAGGCAGTTCAGCAAACTACAGTAGTCTGTTAAAGAAAACAATAAAAAAACAAAAACAAAATAGGATTGACCAACAAAATTGTAAATTTAGATAGCACACTTTTATAAAATGTTGTAATTTAAATAATATCATACTGAAAGTTTGCATACTGAAAACTAAATGAATTCAGTTAAAAAAATATGAGCTTGCTCTTGGTTTATTGAGGTCCATGAGCGCCAAAATGAATGAAATAAATACATTGTTAACTAATTAAATGTGTCATGAATTAATTAACCCTTTAAATCTCAGTCAGTTCAGTCAGGAACAAAGGGGGAAAAAATAAAGTGAATGTTTTTGCAAAATATTTAAGTAGGATTGTAATTTTAAAACTGCACCCTTCTGCCAAAAATCAAGAGATCATTGCTTACAATCCATAACAGCTCACAACTGCTTCCAGTCTGATTTTCAAAGCACAGATGATGTCTTTAACTTTAACTGCGCTCCTTCACACAGCAGGAAATCGAGAGGCAGAGGCATGTGTTAATGAGAAATATTTCAGCTTACTAAAACTGTGAATTAGGAGGTACTTAATACGTAACACAAATAAATAAATCGTTCACAGCACTGAAGGAGCTCGACTTTTCTATCGACCTTGGCTTGCCATCGAACGCAGATTGAGGAATGCCGCAGGGAAGGAGAGGAGAGGAGCTGGCAGCGACGTCCAGAGGAGGATCAGTAAATCAAGGACTGTCTTCTGCAGCGTGGACGCTGTCTGAAGTCATCACAGTCAAGCACTCTCACCAGTCTGAGGCTATAATAGAGCTGTGCTGTGTCTGCTGTAACTCTATAGGCTAAATTAGTTAAAGGGTTAACTAATTAAATAGGTTAAGCTCTGTAGAGTTCATTCTTTTTAAAATCTCACTTATATTTTGAGACATCTTATTAAACAGTTTATTTTGGATTAACCTGATTTTGTAGATTAAGTAAGCCCCACTTTCAGAGTACTTACTTCTATTTGCATCTACTTGTCTGCTAATACTGTAGCATTCAGGGTTAATAGGGAAGCTTTTCAATTATGTTTGCAATTCAGCAGCAGTTTTATATGCTTATATGTTAGGAGCAAAACTGTGACACCACTAGTGCATTATACTGATCACTGACTTATCCTGAGAGAGACAGAGAGAACCTGAAATCTAAATATTTAAAAATTTTGCCAGGAGGAAGGAGAACGACTGAGGGCAACCATAAAGTCACTAAGTCTAAAAGTCTCAGGAGACTGCTGTGGATCTTCTGATTAAACTGAACGACCTCCAAACATTCGGTAAAGCACATCATCAGAAACAAGCACAACTCCATCACACAGACAGCTCTGCTGTGGACACCAAAGTGCAAAAGAGAGCGCCCTAAGACCACATGGCAGCAGACTGTCGAGGCGGCATTATGGGCACTAAGAAAACGAGACGAGTCTTCATATCTGAGTACATGACTGCCTGGTGAAATGTATGATTTAATCGCCACTAACACTCTTTCATGACATGGTTTGGAAAGTTCATCAGATGGATATCTTTTGTGTGTCTCTCTGTGCGTGTGTGTGTGTTCACTCACAGTGTTTTGTACAGCATGTGTGATTGTAGAGAAAACGCCCCTGCTAGAAGCTGTGGCTGCAGTAGGAGAAGACGACTCCCCGGAGTTGGACAGGTCAATCTCTCTGCTTTCGACTCCTCCTTCTGTCTTCTCCTCCGCTCCCTCCTCCTCTTCCTGTGCCTCCTCTCCAACTGAGGTTCTGTGGAGACGAAGTGCCTCTCCTGCCTTCACCTTTACTGAGGTCAGGCTTTGACCTGCACACAGAAAGCAGCAAATTAAAGACTCACATACATGAGGAGAAGTAGACATTGATGGTCTATTTCTCCTGCTTGCCAGCGACATTTCTCATTACATATATAAAAGCACATGGTCCTATAATAATCCTGGCTGAAATCTATGAGCCAATTTTGAAACTGCAAGAATGATGGCAGAAGTAAGACAAGCGAAAAAACGTTTCTTCACTTGCTTATGGAAGGACTTTGTGCTTCTCTGTTACTATCACCTTGCTATCAGGTCCCTGCTACTGCAGAAATACCGTACCAGCGATTTCTGAATCACTACACATGAGCAAATACACATATAGATATTGTTAAAGTGTTTATGTGATGACAGTGTGTATTTTCAAATTGTGCATCTTGGAAAACATTGTTGCACCACAAATCGCGTACAGATTTGGGTGGGGGGGGGGGTCCTTTCATAGTTATGGTGTATTTGACATTCCTGTGTTGGTGTTTGTGCATCGTCATTTGTGCAACTGACCAGTCATGTTGCTGTGATGTCACAGCTGTGCAATGGATGGGAAAAAGAAAAAAAAAATAGCTCTGTTTTTATAAAACACCCTCCTGGAATAAATAGTAAGCACTGCAAGTGCTTTCTTTATTAATTTATACTATATAATAAATTTACTATGGAGTTAGTTTTTTGTTAGCCAAATTTAACTCATGTTAGTTCGCTAGTAATAGCTTTCAATAGCATTCGCTACCTTCTCAGTTAATGCTAACTGTATGCTCACACAACATCACTGGTCAGTTTCAATGTTGACCCTGAACCAAAATTATTATGGTGACGCAAGAACAACACCAACATGGGGATATCAGATTGTGCCACAGTTATGCACAACTGGCCAATCACAGGGTGAAATGTAATTCAGTTCAATTCAATTCTATTCATACAGCACCAAATCACAAGGCCACAATGCGCTTAATATTGTAAGATAAAGACCCAAAAATAATACAGAGAAACAATCAGATGACCCTATGGGCAAGCACTTTGGCGACAGTGGAAAGGAAAAACTTCCCTTTAACAGGACGAAACCTCTGGCAGAACCAGCTCAGGGAGGGACTGGTGGTGAGTGAAATGGGTGTAAATGTGAAGAAAAGAATTGGATGAGAAAAACCTGGGACATACCCACTGTGGAGGTGGCAGTGGTCAGAAGAGATTTTCCCCATGAACTCCAAGCTCCCCAACCTTTTTCTTTGTCCAGGAGTGACTTCTGTGCGCAAATATCCATCATAGGAAAGGAATAAAACTGTTAACTGTTTGGTCTATAATATGTGTGAAAGTACAAAACAAATGACAATCACAAATCTCTAAATACATATCATAATTGCTTGTTTATTATTACATATTTCAAAATGTCAATATGAAGCTGTATTATACATAGAAAGGCTGGATCTTAGCTTTAAGGAAATTCATGTATCATGAAAACAGAGAAACTAGCAGTTTTCATCAATCAAAATAACTAACGAGAAGTTAATAGGCTTTGGCTTTGTCAAGTTAAAAGACAGTGTAACACCTTCACTGTCACTTATTTAAAGATTTCAGTGATTGTATGTATATATTTGAGCCTGTATATACAATTTCCTGAATAAAAATCCTAAATATATTCAAAATTCTTGTTTCTTTTAAGTTCTTTAAAACTGTGTGCAACTGTATCGATGAGACATTTTGCTCTCAGTGCTTCGTGTCAAGGAAACATAAATCAAACTTCAGCTTGTGAAACAAACCTCCACATCTTCCTCTGCAGCCTCTGTGTCTGGCTCCAGGCTCACTGGTTGGTCACATTCAGTCACCTGACTCTCTGCAGGAGAGTCTGGTTGGTCAACCTGACCCTCTAATGTCTCAGAGGTGGTGGTGTTCTCTGTGGTCGACTGCTCTTTGGACTGATCAAAACTCTCAGGGGAGAAAAGAGGCTGCAGTGGATCTGCAGGGGGTGTACCGGCTGCTGGTACATCCTGACCGAGGCTGGGAACAGGGTCGGGGGGCTGAACAGGTGGAGGGGTGGGGTCTGTGGAGGGGTCAGCATCAGAGGAGGCAGCCTGAGACATGATGATCTGCAAAAAGTTGGATTTTTAGTGGAAAACTGCTCATCTGTGTCTTTCGTATAAATGCACTTTCCCTAAAACCAAAACACTGTTTATACAAATCTAAGCATAAAGTGGAAACACTCAGTTCTTACATGTTTTATCAAGTGTGAAACTCTTGAGGCCTGGCACACTCACACAGCTTTTAATTATTAGTGTGAATTAGACTTTTCATTGGGATTAACTTTAGTGACACTAAACAATGTTCCTCAAATTATGAAGTATTAAGAGTACCAACTGCGTAAACTGTTCCGTGCCAAAGAGGATTGAGGAAAAAGTCAATCAGGCTGTGTCTGTATCCCACACATACGTCATAAGAGGTCTGATTGGGCTAAAAACATCTGGCTTTAAGGACTGGGAGCTTTTTTCTGCAGCTCACTGTACTTGCAATTGAACATGTTGTAAGGGACTTGATAATATATAATGTATTAAATAACAATTAAAAAACTGGGGTATATAGAGACTCCTGGACCATTTAAAGCAGGGGTGTCAAACATAAAGCCCAGGGGCCACAATTGGCCCGGTGAAGTCTCGAATCCGGTCCCCTGGACAGCTTTAGAAAGGGGCGCATAGATTCTGAACTTTTGACTGTATTTTCATAAGTTTCACAGATTTTCCTATTGATAAAGACCACCCACCTTCATTGCTGCAATTTTACACAGGTATTATTTAGTTTCTCTGGTCCCACCCACCTAAGATCAAAATGGGCTTTATGTGGCCCATGTAAAAGGAGTTTGACATTCCTGGTTTAAAGTGATGTAGAATAAGTATTTTTTTTAAAATGTATAAATAAAAATGAAAATTATAAAAAAATGACAACTTGGATTTCTACCCCATCCATCCCTCCCAGTCACATGCAGCAGTCCCTGAAGACACACCCAGACCCCCTTCTTACCGGTCACCTGCTCCTTACCCAGCTCAGCCCAGGCCAGGTGAGAGATGTAATCTCAGGCATGCCTGTCTTGGGTCTGCACTGGTGCCTCAGATTTGGCTTGGGAATTAGTGATTGACACCATTATTTAACACACACCATTTTCAGTGCATGGGAGATCCACGTTTAGCCACTGTGGCATCAACAACCTAAGGGACCCCACTTGAGTGGGTATCTCTTTTATCTCACCCTGGTTTTTACTTAAGGTGCAGTACCATTTATTCTTATTTTAGTTTTCTTTTTAGCCCTTTATTATTTATTTAACTTATTTATTTCCATATCTTAAAGTTGCAGTTTGTCTTTGTATTTTCTCTTTGAAGCATTCCGGGGTGCAGGTGTGCATTAAATAATCTGTAAATAAAGAGTCGAGTTTCTATCTTATTCTAAACTGTTGCAGCAATGAACAATTATCCCGATTCTCTAATAAACACGATGGATACTATTTATTTTATTTGGCCTGGAATTAGAGACATTTTCTCGCTATGCTCTCCTTTTTTTTCCTCTTCCCGTTCCCTTCAACCTCCCACCATATGGTAGCAGATAGCTGTCCCTCAATGAAGCTAGATTTGTTGGTCGCTTCCTATTAAAAAAGAGTTTTTCCTTCCCGCCATTGCCAAGTGTGTAAAGTGAGTGAGGTTTTAAATGTGATAAATTTTTTTTCATTAAAGCTGCAGTAGAAAGTGCCGTGAGGGGAATTGTTGTTGTGAACAACTAAGTAAAACTGGACTCAACTGAAAGAATTTTGACAACACAGAATTTTATATGTGCTATAATTAAAGCGACAGTACTGCTGGTCATTTCATGTCCGATGTTGCCATCTTGTGTTCAGTTGCTGTACTCAGATGCATATGACTATCACTCAGTGATATTACTGTTAAAAGGAGTTTTCTGCCAGAAAAAGGTCCTTGTACAGAACGTTTTTTGTTTTTTTTTTGTTGTTTTTTTTAAATCAGAAGAGCTGGTGTGGTTAAAAATAATAATTAATATATATATATAAAACTTCACAAAATAGAAAAATATGTTTTCACCTACACAAAAAAATGCTTTAAACAGATACTGGAAACCACGGTCTCATAATTCTCATTTTGCATTTTGAGCAGTAACAATAATCTTGCACTTTTAACATAAATTATATAAACATCTTTTCCTCTGACTCATATAGAGCGTGACAAATAATAATTCCCTAATGCTAACACCTAAGTAAGGATGTATTAAAGACTGCCCTGCCTTTTTAGTGCGATTTATAGCATTAATGCAACGTGACAGCATAGGCAACGCTGTATAAGAGACAGGCAACAAAGAGCACTGTTATGCTCTACTTTCACGCTAACATGAATGGATGTTTCTCACTTCCTAAACACACACAAACACACAAAAACAAAGCGATGCAGCAAATTTATGAAAGACTAATCTCAAGTTGAACTGCAGTTCTTCGCTTGTATAGTCAAAGGAAAATTATAAAGCTGGGAGACAGTTTTGTTTTTATGAAAGTGACAGTGCAGCTCACCCGTTTGGTGCCAGCCAGCGGCTCTTCCGCCCCGCCACGTCGGCAGGCCGGTGGTCTGTGACTGCGCCAAAGAGTAACAGCTGACAAGAGAGTTCTCTGCCTCGGGAGCGGCTCTGATGAGCTAAGCTAACACAACTTCACAGACGGGCAAAAAACTACAGCGCACACAAAAACAAACTGTACGCGTGTGTGTGTTTTTCCTCCAATAATTAGAAAAAGACACCACAGTTTCAATATAGCATTCTGTTTCAGAATGCGACCGCAGAATAAGTTAGGCCAGTCATAAAATAAATGACGCCAGTCAAAATAGCAGCGAAGTTGCATCTATGTAGGAGTGAATCATTTCAGTTCTTCTGGCTCTTTAGAGGAGCAACACCTCTATTCTGAAGCTCAGTGAAACGAGAGTCCGTACAACAGCTGCTGTTACACGCAAAACCCCACAAAAACAAATAAAACAAAACAGACTAACATGAGTACAACTAGTGATGACGAGTACGATTTATATACATAGTCATTTGCCTGCTCGCTCAGCGGCTCGTTGGTCTAGGGGTATGATTCTCGCTTAGGGTGCGAGAGGTCCCGGGTTCAAATCCCGGACGAGCCCTCGCTTTTTATTACGTTTATATCATCTCTTATATGCACAACACAGAAAATCCAAAGTAAAGGGCTATTGCACGTAATGAGTATGCAGGTTGCAAGGCAGTGTAACATTTTAACATTTCTAACTTTGAAATAAACTATAGGTCACAGGTTTGGTATTTAGTAAACAAAGAACAAATATGTTTTATTTGAATTCAACTACTCCACCTCTCTCACTAAGAAAATCTAGTGACATTAAAAGTCATGTTACAGTCTTTTAAAACTCTTGTGTTCTCCTTATCCCAAAAATAATAATCACTAAGCCGATGATAACCATTATTTCACCTGCTGTTCTGTCTGGTTATCATCAGTAGGGATCACGCATTCATAAGCTGGCACACCTCTTTTGATCCACACCTGACAACTGTAACAATTGTAAGTGCTGTCACTTCATTTTCTTTGTGGGAGTTCCCTGAACAAAGAGATTAAATTGCACATGACTGTAAAAACGTCCTTTCATGCTTTCTTCAGGTGCAAGGGGTGAGTGCTAGACTAAACATGCTGTGCAGTCACACATAAAGAATCCAAAAAGCTTAGAGTGAAGTCTCTGAAAATGGATGTTTTTATTTAAAAAAATTAAATCTGCTCAAATCTCTAATGCTCCATAACTACTTCATGATGCAAATGAGTAAAGATTTTACACCATAAGCTTTTTGTGTGGTTTGCGGCATTTTTGTAGGAACTACCTTCTGCAAACCACACATCACAGCAGATCTCAATACTATCTTGTAATTTCTTCCTTTTGCTCTTACGCTACCCTCATACACATATCACCCTCGACCCTCATTTCCACCCACTTTGCCTTGTCTTTACCTCTCTTTGTGTACTGTCCAAGTATTTAAGCTCATCCACTTTCACCTTTCCATCTGTCTCCCTCTCATTCACACACACGCATTTTGCCTTACTTCTACTGACTTTTATGCCTTCACCTCTCCGGCCTGTCTTCCACCTGCGCCTACTGTCACTACAGATCACAAAGTCATCTGCAAACATCATAGTCCGCATCTATCAACCTGTCCATCACCACTGCAAACAAGAAGCTCAGAACTGATCCCTGATGTAATCCCACCTCCAGCTTGAACCCATCTGTCAATGCACCTCACCACTGTCTCGCTAGCCTCATACATGTTCTCAGCCATGCTCATACATGTTCTCAGCCATGCTCATACTTCTCTGCTACTGCTGACTTCCTCATGTAGTACTACAATTCCTCTCTCAGTACTACTATCATATGCTTTCTCTAGATCGACAAACACACAGTCCAGCTCCTTCTGACCTTTCTGTGCTTCTCTATCATCACTCTCAAAGCAAAGCTAACATCCCTTGTGCTCTTTCGCACTATTAAGCTGCACTGCTGCTCACTGATCATCACCCCAGATCATACCTGTCTTTACTACACCACCTTATTCTTCAAAAATCAGTTCACTTCTCCATTCCCCAGGCATCCTCTCATACTCCAAGAATGTTTTAAACAATCTAGTTGAAGTCCCTCTCTCCTAGACATCTGCACCATTTATTCCTGCCTGTGGCTATCTCACTGTACAATCCCTCCGTGTAAAACAAATGTACACACTGGGCAACAGCACCTTAATATCAACCATATTTATATATTTATGTAATTTGTGTTATATGGTGGAATTTTTATAATTAGAGTCATTTGTAGCTATTAGTTATATTTTATAACTTTGTAATATACTGTATAATTTTTAAGATTAAATATTTAGTTATTGTTCTTACTGTCTTGGAGAAACTGTGACTGATTCCCTGAGGAAATTATGTAAAGTTTTCCGACTGATACCGCCACAGGTATGTCTTCTGGACCTCCTGCCTTTCCACTCTTCATCGCTGCCCACACTTCCTGATTTGTTATAATTTCTCCATTTATTCTCCTCCCTCAGATGTTCTTCATTCAGCAGCTCCTCAAAGTACTGGTTTCCCAGCACACTCTTCACTTACCCTTAATCAGTCTACATCCTTTCCAGCTCAAAATCTCTGCCTAGCCAATTAATAAAAGTCCTTTTCTCCTTCTGTAGTATCCACAGACATGCACACACACTTTTCTCTTCTAAAATAAGCTAATTCACTAGCAAACAGGTGAACAAAAAACAGAATCACAAACAAACAACAATACATGCTTCAAATATTGCAATAACTTTATTAAGTGGTATGAATATTTTGTTTAAAAATGCTAAATTGCAGAAAGACCATACGTTCACAGTTTAATGAGTTCCCTTTGAATTGCCAACGGTAAGATTTAATTAGAAAAAAAAGACAGGGTTTATCATAAACACTAGAAATATGTAATAGTATCAAAATCATGCTTAATAAAAACCATTAATTGCCCGTTCAGTCTAACAATGAATTATAAAATATAGATATTAATATTACAATTGTATTTGCAAAGATACAAAAAGGAAAAAAAAACAAAAAAAAACAAACAAACAAAAAACACCAAACAGAAACAAAACAAAACCAAAAAACCAAAAAAAACAAACAAAAGCACAAACTGCAAAAGGCATCAAGGAGCAAATGCAGATCAGTTGAGCTGCTACATTCGGGGTGTGTGAACGTGTACATGCGAATAAATGGCGGGGTTACACCTTCTTGTATACATGACTAGAAAATGACAAAAAAAACCAAGACAACTGCTGAACTGGACACCTTCCAATTAAACCCAAAAGCAAATGTGTGATAGAAAAAAAAAAAAAAAAAAAAAAAAAACCTGATGTGATTTAAAATGTCTGGCTTTGGGAATGTTAAATAATGTACTCATACATACTATTTATACATATATATATATTTATAAAATATATATAAAGTGCACATTGGAGATGTACAAAGGCGCCATTTAAAAAAGATAAAGAGAGAAAGTGTATTGCTCTCCAGCTGTGGAAAATTGTGCTCCAAAAACCTTTATGGCACTTTTAAAAAGAAAAAAAAAGAAAAAAGAAAAAAAAAGGTTTGGCAGCAGAATATCTGCTACAACAATAATCCCTGATTTGACTTTTAGGGGAATGATAAAGTATTAATTGTGTACAAGTTAATTTTCTTTTAAAACAAATGCATGTGTAGAGTGGGTTGGAATATAACTCAACTGCTCCTGAATATAAAAATTACAAAATTAAATTTTTTTTTTTTTTTTTTAAATTTCCCTGCCTTGCATTTTGCATTTTCTCCCCACCCCGTATCAAAGTGTGACACAATAATAAAAGCTACCTCGGTGTCACGTCACAAACCGAAACAGTTCATATCTACACAAACTCAACATAAGAAATCGGTAAAGACACAATTTCATTGCTTCTACCCTTAAACTGACCGAGTGGTGTCTTTTTCCTCACCGACACATTAATGCCCCTGTGCAGCAACTTTCACATTTCTGAATGAAAACATAAAAACACTTCACTGACTGAAACTGCCCACTAGACTGTTAAAACCCACGAGTACACGAAACCAAGGCTGAGTTGCTTTTAATAAGAGAGTGTATGTACAAGAGAAAGCGAGCGTTAGCAACCTGTCATCACTTCATGATCTGAGCTTGCAGAGGCAGATGAGGTGTGTGGTGTGTTTGTTTTTTTAATTATAGCAGATCCCAAAGGAGGAAGTTGGCACGAGTGTTTTAAAAAGAAAAAGCTGAAGTATCTATGACACAATGCACAGTAGGCGTGATAGGATACATTCTGGAACATTTCACATTGTATTGGCGTAGCGAGCAAAAAAAATATGTATTTGTAAGTGTGTGTCCAAGTCCCAAACGTTTACTTGAATGCATGTGAAACAAAAAGCTTTAAAGCTGGAGAATGTTGCGCTGAGAAGCTTGTGAGCATGCCATGTGGCTTGCACAGACTGAACTGCTGTTTTGGTTGTGTAGCCACAAGAGGCCGCTGCTCTCAGGCCAGCTGAGGAGCTGCAAGCAAAAAGAAAAAAAAAAAAAAGAAAAAAGTGTCTGGCCCTTCCACAGCTGATCAGAAGTTTGGTTCAGCTACCATATTTCTATAAAAATGAGCTGGTCTTAAATGTGTGAGCTGGCAACCAGCTTTTTTTTCCTCTCTTTGGCTTAATGAGGTGAAAGGGTTTAAAAATTAACCCTGGGGAAACATTTCCTCACTCCCTGTCGCAGTCCAGGTAAGGCCAGCCATTTCATTTTAAAGTCAAAGTGGTGTAGTCCAACACTGAACCCAGCACAGAGTTGCATTCAAGTTGCACGGCAGAGGGTTTCACACTAGGAGGTGTCGTTTCTTGTGTAAAGCCAGGTGGTCAGAGCGGGAGAAGCTGCGGTCGCAGTCGGGACAGTGGAACGGTTTGACTCCCGTGTGCTTGCGGTAGTGTCTCGTCAGCTCGTCTGAACGGGCGAACTTCCACGTGCAGCCTTCCCAGCTGCACCTGTAGGGTTTCTCCCCTGCAAAGAGAGGAAATTACACGAGGTTTGTTAGAAGATGTCAAAAAGTTTAAGGCTTCTGGTATATGAATGAAGGCTCACCTGTGTGTGTCCTGCGGTGTGCTTTGAGGTGGGAGCTCTTGGTGTACACTTTGTCGCAGCCGCTGAAGTCACAGCGGTGAATCCTCCGTTTTTTCAGTGTGTCCGGTGAATCAGCAGGGAAAGGGTGCCTTGTGCCCGAGTGGACTATTACTGATGGGTTGTTACCCCTAAAAGAAACACACAAAGGGTAGAAAAAGATTTTAAACGCTGGTGCTCTGTCCATCTTTGTCTAATGTTGCCAGCAGAGGGAGCAAAAGTCCTCTCTTATGACACTGAAACCCACAGTTTAACTTGGCTTCAATGCAATAACAACTTCTGCCAGGCAGGAAGCTGAAAAACCCGCCTTTTCCAGTCAGCCACACCTTTGCCTTGCCCTGTCAACCTCTGTCAATCAATGTTTATAAATTTATCCTTGACCAACTCCAGGAGACTGAAAACTGTCAAACAGCAGGTGAATCTGCTACAGTGTTTCCAGTCAGAGCACATTAAGTCCTGTTTCTTTGTGTGTGCAAACAAACGCACAAAATGTACAAGTTTTACAGTTACAAGAGAGAAGGAGTTGTCTTTCATCACTGTGTGTGTGTGTGTGTGTGTGTGTGTGTGTGTGTGTGTGTGTGTGTGTGTGTGTGTGTGTGTGTGTCAGTTGAGAGCAGGTGTTGAGTGCTGAAACATGATTCCACACAGATCAATTCTGCATAAAGGAATGTGCAGAAAATCCCCTAAAACACACACACACACACACACACGCAGCGTATAGCAACTGTACGTACATATTGTTTATGAGGGTGTGTGTGTGCTTTGTTGACAAGATGTGATGACACACAAAGACGCACCCTCTTTTTTCCCTTTAGGGTCCAATTATTTCATGTTTGGCACGATGACAAGAGCAGCCTGTAAAGGGAACCGCCCTAACAGCCAAAGTAAAAAAAAACAAAAAAAAAAAAAAACGAGGTCTACTTCACAGCACACACACAAACACGGACATACACTAGCTGCCAGCAAGGGCTGACTATTACATGTGCATCCAACTTGCAATTATTTCTTCTGAGGAAAAACTTATTTTGCAGAGGGGAAGGGACCGGAAGAGGAAGGTAAGAAAGTGCAGGGGAGATGTTGGACAATGAACACAAAGCTTAATAAATAAATAAATCATAATAACAGTAATAATAATAATAATAATAATAATAATAATAATAATAATAATAATTAGGGAGAATGAGGGAAGGAGGAAGCAGAAGAGGAAGAAATAACCCAAACAAAAACAGTAGGAAGAGGAATGAAGGTGGTAACAGGACCCAGATGGCTGGCATGAACTTGTGACATCTTAGATAAGGAAAGAAAGAAAAGTGAGGCGTGGCTATTGGGCCTGATGGAAAATAAAAGGATAAATATTTTTCTGTACTTCCCCAGTGGCCGAAACTCTATTAGTGGGACAAAAGAATAAAACAGACAATAACAAATAGCCAGTGCTCTTCACAGAAGCAAGAATCTAAATAAATAAATTAAATTATGGCTCCACAAACATGAAGGAAACAGAACTGTGTCCAGACTCAGGCTGGAGACAGATCATTTTCTAGTGTTATCAAGCTGATGATAAAATACATTTGGAAACAAAAAGTTTGTTTTATGACTTGGAAATGGAGCCAAATTTTAACAATTATGTTCCATCAGAATGAGATAAGCTCTAAAATTTCGGATATAACCAGTAAGTTCACGCAGTTCGGTCAGTGTTTTTCTTTTTTTCCCCTAATCACACAAGGCTCTTACTGGCTGCCCGCTAATAAGAACCGCGCCGCCCTGATCCCGGGACTGCCCCAGAAACTGACATGGCTCAAACTACAGTGACATGCAAAGAACAGTCATATCTTATGACAGGACTCTCTAATAACAAGACTGTAGGTTGTATTCCGTTGCATATGTAATGATCTCGACAACATGCTTTTGTTTTAAACACGCAGAACAAAAGTTCAGATTAGGGAGCAGAGAATAAGAGCTTCGGCAGCAGGGAGTGAGTCAAAAACGCTAGTGAAACAGGAGTGTGGAGTCGGGGGACGTGAGGTGTGTGGCCACCACCACCAGCGTGTGGGTTTTTACATGGAAAACAGAAGGAGCTGTGACAACTCGCTGACCACTGAGTCCACACAAAACTCGCTATAGTTCAGAGTGTCGTCGTGTTACTTACTCGTACTCGTGTGGCATCGCTCTGACTGATGACTTCTCGTGACTGCTGGGGTCATGAGCGGGTTCAGTCTCGATTTTGATTGGCTTGTGCAGGTCGTGGGTATCACTTCGTGGCTCCAGAGGCTTCGTTGGGTGAACTGGGTAGGGATGAAACAATGTGTGAGCTGACAGTATGATCAGGTCTAAATCACATTCATAATTAATATTTTAAAATAAATAAATAAATAAATAAATAAATAAATCAGGCATCTAAGGTCCCCAGAGGATAAATCCTATCAGTGTGGCTTTTTCCTTAAAGTTTCTATTAGCACCATCATGAGGTCAAGTTTAGACTGAAACCTCTCTTCTCAGCCTTTTGGACCAGTCAGGTTTAAACACTTCCACTATATTTTTAGTGTTTTTGCTACTTTAGAAGTCCTTCTAGGAAAGGCCACGGCAAACAAACTGGTAGCCGTATGCTGTGTGTCTGTCTCTGTGACAGATCAAAGACTTCTGCGGATCACAGTGGCAAACAGCTGATTACCCCCCCCCCCCCCACCCTCCAAAAAACGAAAAGAAAAAAAAAAAAGAAAAAAAAAAAAAGGTACTATTCTAAGAACAGCGGGAATGAAAAACATTTCCTCATTATCACTGATGATTTTTCATTCTTTCTGCAAAAATCGTTTACTGATAATTTATCAGTAAACGATTTTTGCAAATTTAACAAGAAAATGCCACAAAAGTGATGTGATTTAAATGCAGTAACAACATGAAATGGATACATTTCACGATGACTCCTGCACTGATGTGTTTTTAATGTGATTCTCTAATGACTTCTTGTTTTGTTTTTAGCTTCATGTACAGTTGCAACACAAACACTGAACTGCTCTCACCTATCTTGGGCTCCCAGCTCCTGAAACGGTCATCGTCGCTGCTGGCAGGTGAGTTCATCATTATTGGCTGGTTCAGCAAATGTGGCGGGTAATAGGGGAGAATGGGCAGAGGCAGTACGATCTGAGAAACCATGATCTGTGACTTTGGGATGACCCCGGGGCCCCCCGGAGACACAATGGTGGGGCATGGGAGGGAGGAAGTGGGCGGCGGGAGAGCGTGGGAGGGCGAGGAGCGCAACTGAGTGTGTGGGGGCGAGTTGCGGGAAGAGGTGCGGCTCGCCGAGCTGTAAGGCGAGGCAGGGGAGCTGCGAGGGGACGCCGGGGTCGACGCAGAGGAGCAGGGAGGGGACTTGGAAGATGAGTGCTTGTTGACAGACAGGTCCACGGGCTCCATCTGGGTGTGTGTCAGCCCGGTCGGGGTGTGAGAGTGGGACAGGGGGTGCATTCTGTAGAAGTGCGGCGGATGGGGGAAGATCACTCCAGGATAGAACGACTGTGAAAGAGAGGATGTAGAGAGAAGAGGAAGCAGTAAAAGGGGGACAAAAGAGCAGAGGGTTAAAAATTTCCATTCTGCTTTGAATGGCAGGGAAAACATGTTTTTGCCACACAAACAATTACAGCCAGCCAAAAAATTTAAACACCGCTCTGTTTGGGAGCAGATAACTGTTTTGTCTCAGAATACAGTGTGTGTTCATTAGCCCACTGCCTGGCAGTGTGCGTAGCTATTGTTTGCAAATGTCCACTGTACATTAGCCTGTTTGTCCAGGAAGAGCTGGAATGTGGGAACCAGTCTGTCTAGACACGTATAGGTGCGTGTGTAGTGTGTGTAGGGGTTGCTGTTTGGTATCAAAAACATGTCCAGGCATGATAATGCGAGTACACGTACACGCGCGCACACGCACGCACACACGCACGCACGCACACGCGCATGCACACACCTTACCGGCTGAATGTCTGTCTTCGGAGGGTAATCATACATCAGCATGGCTGCACACGCCAGACTCCTGCAGAATACACACAGCACCAAAAATCAATATACAGGGAAGACATTTACACACTAAGCTCACACTCTTGATAATAATTTACTTTATGCACCAATGCAACATTGTAGAAACACTTAAAACTTATTCAAACATTTGTCACCTCTCTACTTAAAGTACTGAAAGCAAAAGGACACATCCTTCAGATAATGCACCTCTATCACACTCCCCTGTGTGAGTATAAGTGACCCCCCAAAAAAAGAAAAACACAAAAACAAAACAAAAATGGTAGAGAACCTAAATCTGAGGTCATAATTAATGGTCAGAATAAAGTAGAAGAATAATTCTGTCAAATTTTTTCTTTTAGTTTAAAATATAGCCATGTGCAAACAGTCTCAACATGAATGCTAACGAGCAACTACAGCTGCAGACTTTGCATTGTCTGCTGCCTGACTGACAAAACTCCAACCACTGCAGCTTGTCCTCCTCCACAGGAGGGTGGACCATGCTGCACAACGGGCTTAAAGTCCATCTGCCAGGCACTTGGCCAGCAAGCCCAAGTCTGGCACCAAGGTGGAGTGTTTTCTGACTTTCGCACTTTGTCATGCCCCTCACCCAGGACCAATTTGCCTTGGGAGACCCTACCAGGGGCACGCTGCTCAGGGCAGAGTGGCTCTGACCACAAGACGGATCTTGTGGTCAGAGCGCCTGAAAACGGATAAGCAGATACCCTTAGTTACATATAGCCCCAACGTCCACCTTGTTCATGTATCTTCTTCTTATGGCAAGACACTGCCACACCAAAACACACATTTTGTGACGTAGTGAAAAATAAATCACATTAAGTAGAGGGAATGATGTGACAGGGTCTGTATTTAAGTAAAGGAGACAGCGAGGGCACGATCAACGTTGGTTCAGCCCCAGACATATTTTTTTCTGTCAAACTTGACACATCATCTCCTCTTTTTTTCACCGCTCAGTCATGTTTTCAAACAGGTACTCTCCGTTTGACAGATAGCGCTGCCGATGTCAATCAAAAACACTCGACATTCAGACTTGTGAATTAAAGGGACTGTTTTTTTTTTTTTTTAACGAGAATGCAACCGGTTGCAGGTGTGATGCAGCTAGAAACTGCCCCGTATCTGAGAAATGGGACACACACACACACACACACACACACCTAAAAGCTTGTCGAGTATTTTGGATCAAAAGCGTGTGAGGTTTCAAAGGTGTTTCCAGTTACCTTGGCTTTGAATGGCCAGGTGCAGCTGGGATGACTCTGCTTGTGCTACATGAGGGTGTTTATTAGCTTCTTTGTGTGCTTGTGTGTGTGTGCGCGCGTGCGCATCTGCTGGTGCATTAAGGCAACATGAACTGTCAAAGAATGTACCCTGAGGGAGTCTGTGTGTGTGACCTGATTAAAGTCCACAGTCTGAAGACAAGTTAGCCTTTAATTATTAACAAATGGGCAAGAACAAGTCATTACACCCTAGCGCACACATATAGGAATGTACGCGCACACCCACACACACAGTCCAGATGGGGAGCAGACCAATGGTGAAGCAGGATGCTCACTAGCTGGCTCAGGAAGGGTGTGAACATGACGACTTAAGCCTCACCCTTTGCCCGGCTCCAAAGAAACAAAGAGCCTACCGTCAGGTGGGAACTGTGTGTGTTTTGAGGGCGTGTTTTCTAATCCGGGTTTGTACTGTACTGTAGTTCAACTTGAGGTCAAGCAGTTGTTCTATTGTCATTGTAAATCACACATTAAGGTGACAATGAGACCAAGTATGAAACACAAACAGATTCTGAATTTGGAAAAAAGGAAGAAAAACAAAATCACTGACAAACCCCCCCAAAAGAAGAACAGATTAAGGAAAAGAAAGCAGCAAATACCTGCTGTGTATAAAAGAAGCAGAAGGTCTGCCAGAAACAAACACACACAATAAACAAAATCCCATCTTCGAACAAGGTGTCACTGATGAAAAACATTAGAAACCGCGACCAGAAAATGTTCTGGTCCCAAACGTCACAAACATGCACGACAATGTCCCAAAGTCCAAGATGACATTTTAAAATAGTTATTGTCTCATGCCACGTCCACATCACCACAATATTAAGCAAACCTTATTTTCCTTGTTTTTATTTTTCCTTTATACTTACTGTAGATTTGTAATTCTATACCAGTTAAGTTGTCAGTTATATCCTGTTATATACAAACTACATAGATGTACTTAATAGAGGAAGAAGCTCCTTTCAGCTGCTTGTTAAGCAGTTGCCACAGCAGATGGATCTGCATGTTTGATTTGGCACAGATTTTACACCGGATGCCGTTCCTGACGTAACCCTCCTATTTATCCGAGCTCTGGACTGACACTCGCGTGCGTGAGGCTGAGTTCGTGTCTCCTCCGGATCTTGAGCAGACGATCACAGAGCCAGGTTTCAGTGATTAGCGTCACTATCAGTACCTCACCAAATGTGTAAGGTCACCAAAGTCTAATCAGTTCATCCCCGAGTACAAGTCTATGTTTGTGCCAAATGTGACAAAATCTCCTTCAGGTGTTCTTCGGATATCGTCGGGGGCCACGGTACCCTCAATCTTTGCCAATTCTAATCAGTAAATCCTTGAATCCAAGTGAACATTTGAGCCAAATTTGGAAAAATTCCCTCAAGGCGCTCAAGAGATATTTAATTTATGAGAATGGATCGGAAAACTGGAAAATGTTATGCTGTCACTAGTGCAAGGCAGGCACGAGTAACTCAGAGACTCCTTTAGGCTTTGTCATACAGGAAGTGTTAATTATCTTTTGACTTCAGGGCTGGGCAGGTGTGGGCTGTGTACGCCTGTAAGTGAGAACATGTATATTCACAAGCAAAGTGTTCAGAGCCTCACTTATCTGGCTTCATCTCTCACTGAACAACATATGCATCGCTCAGTGCATGTTAAATTCTTTGAAAGAATGCGTGCAGTGACAGGAACATGTTGCTCTCAGAGTTCACCTGTCGTACATAGTCTTGCATTTCCCCTTTCATTAACACTTTTGCATGACAGACGCGAAAACGAGTTCTTGGCAGCTGGTTAGTTGGCCACAGGTACGAGTAAACGCAGGGGAGAATTTGGCCGATGGTGTCAGAGCCCGGTGTCGTGCAGCAGGGACGGCAAATAATTCACGTTATTTGCTTTAATCCAAAGACAGGCGTGTGCCTAGTGGTTGGGTTTTACCACACAGGAAAATGAACAGAAAGGAGTCATCAGATAACAGCAGGATGGCAAGCAAAGGAGGGAGAAACTTTCCCTCTGGGTGTCTCATGAAAGAATAAGCACAATGAGTCGCACAAACGTAACAATCACAGGAAAGAAATTTCACTCAGCCGTGCAGCATCTTCCTCAGTGGCCACAAGGCCTCAGCAGATTAGAGATAAACTGCAGCTGGAGCAGCATTTCTGATAACTGAATTAACCGTTTAAGAAGTTCCCACAAGAACCCCCCCCCCAAAAAAAACCCCCCAAAAACAAAACAAAACAAAAACATATTCCATGAAAATGTGAAGAGTTCTTTCTTATAAGACATTAACCTGAATATCTTTGGTTTAATTAATTTGGATATTTTCCTATTATTTGTTTCTACGCAGCAGCAGGCTGATTGCATTTGTCATAGCTCTCACTAGAATGTGCTCTTATTTTCTACGAAATTGAACTGACATGCTCGAGGACAGGAATTAGTCAGCACTCTTTTCCTTTATTGCCTTTCCAGGTAAAAACAAACAAACCAAACTCCTGCATCATCACGATAAATAAGTCGCCCTACTTGGGCTAGGTTTTTTTTCTGCTACTGGGTTTGAGTTTGTGCATGTCCGCAAATATTGTCCTTCTAGGTCAGTGGAGCTACGGTGTATTCAACCCCAACCCACTCTGCAAACACCTTCTACACCCCTCTATTGTGTCTCCACCCCTGGACTCTTCTCCACTCGCTCCCCAGCAATCGCTCATGTCTTTACTACTGTATTTATCTGAACCGCACACCACCCCACACTCTTATTCTCTCCCCCTCTGTGAATGTTATAAAACAACATGACTGAAGGGGAAAATATTGTGGCTTGGACTCCCCCCCCCCCACCCCCACCCCCACCACACACACACACACACGTTTCTGCTAGCTCAACAGAATACACACACTAAATCACTAAAAGGACTAAATTATTACAGACACGCACACATACTGGAACACACGCAGACAAAAGCTGGCCGGCACACACAAAGTCTCTCTCTAATGGCAACAGGCTGGAGATGATGAGATCACCAGAGAGACCAAAAACCTCCAGACAACATCTTTGTCCAAGAACATGCCACAATACACTCACACACATTTTCAGCCTAGCGTCTTCTAGCCTCTTCCAAATCTTTACCCCCTCTTCACCTAAGTCATTCTCACCTTGTGACAGTCCTGTAATGCTTCATGTCGTGATATCAGTCGACTCAAGGAGAACCTCACATACAAACTCACTACCTATTCACACTCTTCAGGGAAGGCGCCCATTAGTCTTAATTTAACATCCTAATTGCATGACTCATCCAGGTACTCATCCAATATTATTCCAACATTTAACTTTTCCCTTTCCTGACCTCTCCCTAAAGTACTCTCACTTCTTCTGTTGCCCCTCACTCATTCCAATTTATTCCCTCTTTCAAGCTCTCACTCCCAAGTGTAGCCCCTTGCTCCCTGCTTTCAACCCTTACCTCACTTCCTGCTCATGACTCCCCTAATAACCCAGCACATGCTCCAATTTTGACTCCTCTCGCTTCAAGGCCCTTGCTTACCCCCAACCTCCCCCCCATTCCTCTTATTTTGGCTTCCCATTCCCTCATCTGAGCCACGCAGCCCACTTCTCGTATTTTTACGCCCCCAAAGACACATGCACACACACACGGGCATGTAGTCCCCCTGAGCTCCTCTCAACTAGACTATGAGGCTGCAGGCCTGCAGACCTCGGGGATGGGGGGGTGGGAGCCAGAGGGGGGCCATCAGCAGGGGAGAGGAAACAGGATCCATCATCTCAGAAACACACATTTAAAGACACACCAGACTCATCTGGTCGCGAGGCTCAAACACTGACAGAGACACACACGCGCACCTCAAGTCGAACTTGACGGGGTGCGCGAGAGAGTGCGCAGCGTTTTGAGGCTTTCCAGACAACTGAGGACAGAGGGAAGGAGAGAACAAGAGGAGAGGGAGAGAAGCGGAAGCCCTTAGAGTTTAGTCTGACTGTTATTATTTCCACACTGCGTGATGGGTCGGGGGGTGTACAGAGGAGAAGGAGGTGGAGGAGGAGGAAGAGGAGAGCGAAGCCAAAAGGGGGGTGCTGCTGCAGGGGGCCTGCGGTTTCCTGTTTGACTCCACACACACATATTACACCTCCCTAGTCTGAGAGAAGAGAGGTGGGGTGGGGGGCTGGAAGGAGAGAAAGGGCAAAGAAAACAGCCGCTCTGACCAAACTATGTCAAAATGGAAGTGGAAAGAACAGGGCAGAGAGAGAAATGGGGAAGAAAATGAAGTGGGTTTCAACCAAAATATGACAAAACTTCAATGAACCTCAAACATGGGGGGGTGGGGGGCAGTAAAGAAGGAGCTACACAGTCACAGTGGCTCAATCCAGTGGTTTGAACACACAAGTGTTCGGTGTGTGTTTGTGCTCTAACGTGGCTGTGTTTAAGCATCCTTGTCCTGTCACTCTGCAAACTTGTGCAACTAGTCACAGCTTTTCACGTTTATGGCCGCCTGTGGAGCAGCGTGTCCTTATTTCCTCAACTTCTCATGGAGAATCACCAACTACTCAACATCCACCCGTTTAATGTTTAGCCCTAATGTTCCCTAGCACATGCCCTTTGAGCAGAGTGTGCGCGCGTGCATATGCGTGTGTACACACAGTCTTGCGCATTTTGTTCCACCAGATAACATCAGCATGTTGATTCAGGAAAAAAGGCGTAGGGATGGGTGGAGTATTTGGGGCGTGTGTGCGTGTTTGTGCTGCCCTAACTGCACTAATGCCAGACAAATAAACAGGTAATACACAAACGGAACAGCGACTCATCCGTTTTTTTCTGCTCTACAGTGAAACAAAAGTACAAACTTCAGGCAACAGGGAGGGGAGAGATGTCGCCCTCATTCCACCCATCCACCCCCCACATCTCTCTCCCTCTCTCCTCCCGTCTTTCTCTCTCTCTCCAGGCTCTAAACAGGATAAGGGCTTCATATGCCAAGTGGAATGTGTGACGCAAGCCTCAGCCTTGAAACAAAGCACAGGAAACGGGGAGAGACAGAGAAACACAGAGGGAGAGTACAAGGAGAGATGTGTATTGTAAAGAATGCAGTGACACAACAGGACTGAAACAACATCTCAGGTGTGACAGTTTGGGAAAAAACAAACAATCAGATGCCCTCTCCTTCACCCTCACCCACACACACACCTGTCACATATTTTCCCATCTGTAACTGAACTCAGCACAGACACACAGCAAAATCTGAGGCTCATCTTTCAAATCACTGCTCTATTCTGCATCAATGTCAGCCTCTACAGTTTCACAATCTGACCTATGAATAAATGAGTCATGTGCGCAATAATCAGCAATAAATATGATAGTTCTTATGATTCATTTCACTTGATGAGCCCAGCAAACACCCATTTCTCAAAATGTTGCCGTTTTCCTTATATGGAAATATTTCTTCCCCCAACTCAAAAAAAAAAAAAAAAAAAAAAAGTGAATCCATTTTTAAATAATCTAAAATGTACTTCTCAAAACTTACTAAAATGTAACAGAATAAAAAAGGTAGTAATTAGTAGATAAAAAGGATCCCCAAGTAATAACTTTACTATAATCTACATCTATACAACAAAGAAATAACATATCGTGTTATTTGATGATGGGGGGGAAAAGACACATACACAAATAAATCCACATTTATGTTAATTAACAACAGCCTTAGTTTTTAAAAGGCTCTGAAAGCCCAAAATAGCATCGTCTCCCCGTGACTTGTAACAGCCTAAAGTCGGGTTACATAAGTTACAGCCAGTGTTGAGCTCATTAATCATTAATCAATAAATTAAGAAGAACAACGTTCACCACTGTCAGTGTTATAGGAAGATAAATTAAGCAAACATGCTGAATTGAAGGCACGGAACAGAAAACAGCTGTGAGTAATTAACTAATTAATTAATCAAACCTCAAATTACGCACGAGCCGTCTGTTCTCATTAAAACCCCGACCCGCAAATTTAATTTATGGACTACTTCTCCCTGCTGTAATCTATTAGGAATAATAGTCTACATCAATCCCACTACCACATCCAGCTTTTATTAAAAGACCACGTTGCAATTACTGACTTTACCGCACATCCGATAGGAAATTTAGACCGTGCCGGGGTCAGCCTGTGAGGCAGCCCGGCGGACACAATGCTGTCAAGAAGTCACCGAGTCAGACTTACCTCTCAGATGGGGTATACGGTGTGTTCCTGCAAGGAGAGACGGTGGTTTCGCGGCTGCCTTGCTGAAAGGCACAGGTTCCCTTCCCAGAGAGAAACTCAATTAGACTCTCCGCTGAAAAGGTGACGCAGGCGACGCTCGGTCCTCCGCTGTGTCACTGACAGCAAGGAAAAAACAACAACAAGACGCTTCTGTGATCGATAGCTCCGTAAAACTTCCCCAAGTTACGAAACTCCTCTGTGTGTGTGTGTGTGTGTGTCTCACTGTGGCAGAGCATTTGTGAGAGTCCGCTTTTGTCGTTCACAAACCGCTGCTGTCACATGACCCGCCGTCTGTTGTCCGTGGGGTCGGGCCGCTGGGCGGGACCGGGGCGGAGTGGTCCAGATTATGTATCTATGTGTGTTTCTCTCTCTGTGTGTGTAATGCTAATTTCAAGTTTTAAACGCAAACAAACAACAATGTGATATGATTATGACGCTCCTACTACAACTTGAATGTATCTGGATAATTTTGTATAAGACTGAATAGCGTATTTTTCAGAAATGGACAGAATAGAAACAAGTGAAAGAAACAGCCTATTAAGATCTTAATAGGCAAAACTGTACTTTGAAAGAACACATTTTTATTCATAATTAAAAGTACAAAAATATCAAAATCCTTAAAGTATGAAACTTAATTGTAAACTGAAAGAATTTTTCCAGCTATCAGTTAAATATTATTTTCTTAATATATAAAGCTTTTCCACTATTACAATTTTCATTTCATTATATTTTCATAATCTAATTTTATTTTATTTTATTACTACTTTAGGTTCTTACAAACCATCTCTGAGCATGTCCTGTATTAGCTTTGTGCTTTTATTTTGTAGGGGATGCGAAAAGTAGAAGACCTGAGACTGTATGCACCCTAAACTAACCCCACAAACAAAAACTGCAAAGCCCAATTTGATGTTGTCACAACTTTGCTCTGTTGTTGCAAAACACCCCATCACACTAGAGTTTCCTCAGTGTTGCAGCATGTTGTATTTAACTAATTCATGTAGGGATGCATGATGTGATATCGATTCCCGTTGAGTTATTGGTTTTTTTAAGGTCACTACCATTGCTAGGTAGCAATAAAGAAATTACATTCATGTGAATTAATTTTAAGCTGTGGGTCAAATGTTTGTGCATGTTTGTTGTGATCAGTGTTGGAGTCTTACTCAAAAATAATTATTACGCATATTACACAGAACACTCTTCTTAAAAAATAATGCAGTAGCTGCAGTAATAATGCAGTAGCTTAATTACTTAATTTCAAAGATGAAAACCAGCACAAAAAAGCGATTGTCACAGTGATTCTGCTTTAGAAACGTGAACAGGTAAGAAGTGAGACTGCAGCCTGACTGCTTATCTGCTTGTTACCCGTTGAAGTTCAGGGTCTGGCTGCTGGGGTCAGCATTCACTCAGCTTTCCCTCTGGGTTCTTGGCTAGCTTAGCGTTAGCATGCTATCTGTACAAAGTTGTATTAGCAGCATAATGCGGTTGTTTCTGTCCCGGATGCAGTTTTCCACTTTACCATTTATCTCGTCCTTTTGTGCAATAATAATAAAATAAATGTCCATATCCATGCTCTAGACTGTGTTGCTATTTTCCTCCTCTCACAGTTAAGCTGAAATCAGATGACTAGCACAAGCGCAAAAACTCCTAAGCGGAATCAATAGGCAGGTAGACTAACTCCAAGGAATTGGACTACTGGTTCTCGATTCCCATCCCTAAATGCATGTTTATCTTACCAAAGATGAGTCATTATTATTATTATTATTATTATTATTATTATCATCATCATTATTATTATTATATAAATTGTAACGTGTTTAGACTGTATTACAACATATTTAAAGGTTGTTGCTGCCGCAGAGCCTGGTATTACATTACTTCTGTAACTTGCCTTTAATTTGATCATAAGAAACTGCTAATATTTCACTTCCACAAGCTATAGTTGTGCTTGTTGTGAAAGCCTATCTCAACTTTTTGTTTTTCTGAAAACATACTCTATAAAAGTCCTAAAATGTAAATGCGTCTTCTTTTTGCACATGCTTCACAGTTACAAGAGTATAAAACATAATGCGCAGTTTAAAAATATGATCTAAGGTGTAGTTAGTAATAAAGGTTTTTTCAATATTCCACTTAATTGTGACTTACATGGAAACAGCTGTCCTGATAATAATAATGATAATAAAAATAATAAGTATAAACTAGTAGGAAAGTCGAAGGGTATGACACTATTCTAAGGCAAAACCTTTAGAGATGCTGGAAAAGTTCTACAATTCCTTCTTTGTCTCCACTCCTCTTCACCAAGGTTCATGAAAATCAGCATGGCCAATCAACAAACAGCAACAAAAACATAAAAATACAACCTCCTTGGTGATGTTAATAAAGATTTACTGACTCCCCTATATTTTGTTTCCAAGACTTTCTTGTATTTTTTAAAGTGAGCTTGTTTTCCAGGTTTTCTGAAGGCCTTTCAAAGTTTTTCCTTGGACACTGGCTTCTTTTTCACTTGATTTTAGTTCAGTCCTTGTACCTGACCATTTTCAGGGAACTTTTGTTTAAGCCACTTGACACAACACTGACCTATGAATCATTCCAGGCACATATGCTGTAAAACAAAAGATGAACCACATAACAAACAATTTAGCAAGAAACCAAGTTTAAATGATATCTTTAGAAACTCTGTTACTAGCCCGTCACAAAAACACATGGTTTGTTCCTGTTTCTTTGGTTGAATCTATGAAAAAAAAACCCAACAGGGTGATTTCTAAGGAGCTGTTTACAGAAAAGTTGACATGTCCCAGCAGGTTGCATAGTGCGTCCTTAAAAAATCTGAAGAAACTGAACAAGTGTACGCCTAAAAACTATCTACAGCAGATGAACAGTAAGGGAGTCATTATCCTTAAAAAAATCCAGCAAAGACCTGACGCGGGACATGAGAGATGCGTCTGGCCCTTCTGTCGATCGATTTACCGTTCAGTGAAATGGTCTCAATAGAAGGGTGGCTGTCAAGAATCCATTGTAATGAAGGGAAACATGGCAAAAATGCTGAGGTATACTAGATTACAAAAGAACTTGACTGAAAATTAAGTTCTTGTGGTTCAAAACATCAATATCAATGGGGTAAGTCAGGAGAGAGTTACAGTTAGTGCACACAAAACACGGTGGAAGCTCTGTCATGGTTTTGGGCTGCATTTCAGCCAGTGGTGTTGGAGAGCTTGTCAAAATTGATGGAATTATGAGCACTGTAGTGCCATCAGATCCAACATGGAACAGCACCTGGAAAGCATCTGACAGTGACTTTAGTTTTTAGTGTGACAATAATTCACAGTAAGTGGTGTGTGCATTTTAAGAATGAATCCAATGCTGATTTAAAATTAGACATTATCATTAACATAAAGACCTTCCAGCAAAATTTGTGTTTGTTAATTTCTTTGCTTTTGCATCACTTTTTTTGGCATACTGGCATCTTAAGTGGAAGGGTTTAAATTGGATTTAGATAACATGAGCATTTTGTGTGTAAGCTAAACACTGGGCCAGATATTTTGTGATGCTTCAAAACATTAAAATGGAGCATAAAAAAAAAAAAAAAAAAAAAATATATATATATATATATATGTATGTGTGTGTGTGTGTGTGTGTGTGTGTGTGTGTGTGTGTGTGTAATATATATGTAATTCATATATTACACAATATATATTTATGTATAAGCACTAAAAATTAGATTAAAGATTAGAAATGGAAATAATCCAATTGACTCCGGTCTTGTGTGTGCGCACACATGCATATAGGAGGAAGACAATAGCCTGGGTTTGGCAAGGAACAAGCTCTTCCCAAAAGGAAGAAGAAAAATGTTTACTTAAGATGACAGGGGTGGAGCTGCAGAGCAGAGCGTAAGACTGAAATTAATTGGTTTCAACTGGAAAATTCTTCTGTCACTGACAGAAAATGCAAATCTTTGATTGCTACCAAGTGCACATAAATTTAAGCCACAGTCGATGTCAATAGATTAGCTGTTTGTGTTAAACTGCAATGTGCCAACAACACCTACACTTGACACTTTCATTTCCAAATAAAGACCTTTACACTATATTTGAGGTATTTAAGATAACGCTAAATAAATCTTGCGGAACCCACTGAGTATCGGCACGAACAGAAACTCAAAGATCTAAACAATGAGCCCTGATTTGTTTTACTACCTGAACAGTATAGTGACCCTGGAAGTTTTCAATAATATTTAAATGTTATTTAAATAGAATATTATTAATTTCCTATGGTTATTCACCAGATGCACATATATACATATATATTTTTTTTTAAAACTAGTTTTTCAGTAAGCGCACTGCCCTCTGTTTCACATTCTGAGCTCATTTATCAAAGCCCAATTGTGGATAAATGAAATGTAGCGTAGTGCATTCTTTCCATTCATCCAAGCAATGGTGGTAATTTGACAATCCTCGATCTAGATTTATCTTCCAGGTCAGACACATTTCAGATATCTTCCCAGGAATTCAGAGGTAAAGCTGATTGTGTAACCAGCTTGCTTTCATCAAGCCAAGAGAAATACTCGGTGTGCAACCTACTGTACATCACAGATGTATCAAAAGAAATATCCTTCAAAGTGCAAAATGTATTTCACTACTACAAACTATCCATGTAACGTGACCTCTTCTCCACTAACTACCAAACACTGCTAGCACAAACGTAACTGTTTCCCCTATGAAAACGAAATTCAACAACCTCCCCTGTTCCCTTAATGAACAAGTATATATGTCAATAAAGATGTGGTTCAACCAGCATTAGAATAGGGTCCGGGTACTCTTTTTCAAGAGTAGCCTTGGTAAGCTGTGCAGGCAGAGATCACACCCATTAACCTCTGATGCACACCCAGTCTTGTTGTTTGGAAGCAGACCTGAAATATGACCAAAAACTGCTCAGTTCAGAAATGAGAAACAAACGTTGCTCCTGGTAGGCATCCAAGGAGGAAAGAGTTAAAACAAATAGAAAGATGAATCATCCTGAGAGTGAAACTTTATCAGCATCTATGTGTTTTTTTCTTTAGAAATCTTTGATTCTCCATTTCATTTGCATCTACAGTGTACACTTTGAATAAGGTAAAACAGTTCAACACCACAACCGGAATGAGTGTTACGCGGATGATCAGGTGGCAGGTGTCTTTCATTAGGTTTTTCTCAGTCCTAATCTCAGTAATCCTCAGTGTCACTGTAATATGCACTTGTAACAAAGCACTCCTACTGTTGTAGAGCCAAGCCAATAACACAGTGCAGCCAGTTGTTCATTAGAGTGTGTTTTTAAAATTTTAATAGGCTCTTTCATTATCAGAAATGCGATACTTTATATTTTGGCCTCACGCCTCATATTTCTTTTGATTGATCAGTTTTCTAAGACAGCTCTTAGTGTGGTTTACAAAATCACACTTTTTTCCCCCACTTTTTCCATCACATCTCTATTTTTTTATGCTTTGCTCTCATAAATGCGTTTGCCTGTACTCATTTTTAAAGAGTTCAGCAGAATTAGCGACACACAGCAAAGGATTATAAAGTTTGTCTTGTAAACAAAGAAGTTGTAATGCGCACACACTGTGACATCTGTCATCACTTCTGTCATCCATGATCTATGCCCTATGCATTGAGGCAAGGCATAGCTGATATGACAATTTATGTTTTATGGATGGTTTCTGTATTTGTTATAGTACAAGGCTTTCAAGTCTGAACACACATCCGCATACGCTCACCTAGCTCTCTCAGCATGATGACAAGTGGCGCATCAGACATGATGGTGGCTTACAGTGCAGGTCAGGCAGGATGAGCTGTTGTAAGTGTGTTCCTGAATCAAAAGTGACTCAGGGAAAAGTAGACCGAGACTGTTTGACTCCACAACCCACTCTAAAACGGAAACTGTGGAATTTGTTTACAACACATTCATGTGGCATTCATAAGACATCTTCTTCCAAATAACACTAGACCAGATCTTCTGATTTGTAATCTTTATAATTTTCTATATTTGAAAATTTACACACCTTTAGACCGCTGTGTCACAAAGGCACTGCGCATGGCGAGTTCCGCACATAACGGGATCTTCTGTGCAAACTGCCAATGCAAATACTGCTTGGAACAAGTTTCCATTAATCTACAGTCACATTCTTCATTTCTTGTTTACTTCTTGTGTCTCTTGTGTTTCAGCATTCCTGCATGACAATGGATTCTTTATGTGAAACTATGCTGCATATATCCCATGTTGTATCTGCAAGCAGACACACTAGCACTTAAGCAACCTGCAGCCTTTATTGTAAATGCAAACATTTATTTTATCCGTAAAAGTTGAGCAATATGACGGAGATTTAAAATCTTTTATTTGAATGAATGTCCAGTTCAGTGAGTCATTTATAAAAGGTTTTATGTAACTTTTAGTTAGAAAAAAACAGTGTTGCATAGTGAAAATGCACATACCACATACCAAAAAGTAATCTGTGGCTTTTCACTGGAAGTATTACTTGACATGCCTCTCTTTGCCCCGCCCTTAGGTTGCAAATCCTCCCCCAAATTCCTAGGAAATATATTGACAACGTGACCTCACTGGCCTCGACGGAAACGACTTCCCATACAATTCTCAATGCATATATTGTGTGCATCATCCGTATCAACAGCAGCTTAAGTAAGCGCAAAGGCCAGGCTCAATGGTCCTGACAGCATGCTGTCATCTTGAAGTGATAAGATAATGAAAAAGCTATTTTAGTCAATGACATGCTCCAGGTGTTAGATTCACAAACACAGACTTTGACTACTTTATGTTTCTTGCTTTCTTATTGATCGATCACAATGTGAAGCAATTTTGTTAATGAAACCAAATGAAATGCACTAAACATATAACAGTAATAATAATAATACATGATTACTGTACTTTCAACATTACTGTTAGAAAACAAGTACAAATAAGAGCAGCGGTTTGCTTCGGGCACAAATACATGGCTAAAATCTGTGCTTTCAGTGAAACTAGCACTTGGACCACAATCTGTGAAAGTTCATCAGTTCGACCAGTAAGTTTCTGTGGTTTGACTGGAGTAAGAAAAACACAAACCAAAAGAGTACACAGATTCTGCCTCTAAATTTGTGTCACACTAAAAAAAAAACAGTTAAAAAAAATTCCCACTGAGGTGGAAAAATTGAGATCCACAGCGTTTACCTTGTCAATTACATTGTGTGTGTGTGTTTGTGTTTGAAAAAGGGGTACTTGCCTGTCTTCAACTGAAGATGTGTCATTGTTCAGGTTTCGGGTATTTAAAAAAGGGAAATCAGTCAGCAGATGCTCTTTGTCCATCGTGGGTGTGGGAGTATACCACGTAAACGGTTTTAGGTGTGATATCATATTATTTTTCTGAAGAAAAGGCAGAGTGGGATTTTCTCTGTTGAGCCGCACCAACAAAGCTGGTCTCAGTTGGAGGATATTTGATCCTGTATGACGGGCACAGAAAAACATGTTCCACGTCAAGCATGTTACAACAGAATTATTAATAATGTCATTCATTTGTAAAATTTGCTGAATGAGGTTTCAGTGAAGACTTGACACAATATTAATTGCATAGAACTCTAATTATTCAATTTGTTTACTTTTTTCTTTACTTAAATAATTCAAGTAATGCGATGAGACATCAGTGGAAAAACATTGATTGATTGATTGATTGATTGATTGCGTCATGGTCCTGGATCTTTGACTCAGTATTTTGAGTTTGTTTTCGTCTGGTGATTCTTTATTTTGAAATTAAGAGATTGGTCTTGTTGGAGCATGGACCAAAAATGGCAGGGCCTATTTTTTTGTCCTGGTCAAATGCTGCTTTGTTTCATTAGCTATGATTAAGTTCAGCTGTGTTTTCATTTGTCTCCATTTCCCTTAATTACCCTCCTGTGTATATATTGTCTGTGTCTCACTCTGATCTTTGTTGCATTATATACTGCGCAGGACCCTCAAGCTCCCAGGCCTCTGGTAGAGGAGTTACAAAAAGAGTTACAAAAAGTAAAAAAATTCTCAAAATGATTACATTTCAGTGTCCAGACTTGGTGTAAGGTTAGCGTAAGATAAGATAAGGGGTAGGTATGGTTAGGCTGAGTCAGTGTAAAGTGATGGAAACATAAGTTGATCGATAAAATTAATAAATAAGATAAAAAAGTTTGGTCCTTTATTCCAGTGTGTGCAAAAATACTCCATCAACTTAATCACTGATAACATATTTAGTCCTGACTTGAATGGCTGCAACACACTTCCCTGATTAATAAAGTAAAAATATTTTCTTTTTCTTTTTCAACATTCAATTTGACTGGACAGCTCACACGGAGACAGTCACTGGATTTCAGGGTAATAAAATCAAATAAAAGAAACTGAATAATACTGATGATGATGATGATGATAATAGTAATAATAATTAGTTGAAGCTAATCTAGCCTTGTGATGCCATTTTAGCAGCTGCCGCACATGCCAAACATGTTTAAGGCAAGCACACATTTTCTAATATTTACCAATTACAGCAATACAAGATTAAATTATGCCAACTTTCTGGAGTTGTGAAATTAGCTAATAATAAATTCACTGTTACTAAAATGTGCTTCCTTAACAAGCTCTGCAACTAAAACTAAAACCAACTTCTGCTAGCAGATTGCTGTGGTTGCCTGCGGTTTGCACGGAAGCCGACTTGACTGCAAACACTCAGCAGATACTGGCTTCAAAATCTCAAAAAAGAGCAAATCAAACTGGAAATGGAGAAGGTTCACCTTCAAAGTAAAAGACATGCCTTGCCAGCATAGTCAACACTATGCTGGCAAGGCTACTAGGTTACTATGAAGGTGAATGCTCTCCATCTCAAATAGTGAGTTGTTTTAGTGGTTATGGACAATCTTCCATGGGAACTATGGGCCACCATAAATCATAAGCAGATTATTGGTGCAGCATCGTATACTTTTTTGTGACTAATTTTACCAGTTCAAGTGGCCACAAACAACCTCCAACAGCCTCTCACTAACAGATCAAGGAATACACATTTTCCCTCAACATGGTTGCCTGATGGATGCTGACTGGTTTCTGCACCTGTGTGACTGGGGCCTTCCATTAATAGCTGCTTGCAACATAAATTGTACAACATAAAGTTCCCAGTTGTATCTAAGCTAATGGATGCGAGAGAGAGAAAGCAGAGAGGAAACTAAAACCAGAGGACTAGACAGAAGTACCTTGCAAAACCCCAACTGTCCTGATGTTGACACCTCAGGCTAGTTTAGTTTACTCCTGCAGATAAATGTAACCTTGTGCCTCAACAAAGTGTCATTAATAGGTGTCAGAAACTAAACAATATGCTGTTTTGCTCACTGCTCATTCTGAAAGCCCATCCCGTGCCAAAAGCCTTAACAAGTAATTCCAGCGACAAGACACACACATTAAAAGCAGAAGCCTGTATGAGGCCAGGAAAACCACTTATCATTGCAAAACAACGACAGCCTACTCCTTTGAAACAGCTTGATCTATCTGTCATTCAAACAATAAAAAGATTTGTACACTGATGAGAGATTATTATCAAATTTGTCAGCCAGCTATTTAAATCAAACATCTAATCAGTAACATTGTCAATCCATTGCTCTCCAGCAATGTTTTTACCACGTTTGTCCAGAGCTGGAACTACTGTGACAATAGAAAAACTTGTTCATAAGCAATGCATCTATGAGGAGGACCATCATGCCCCTAGAGGGTCTGAACTGGCTACACTCATATGAATGCTTGTTTCCAGGAATGCCGGTTTGATCATAGATTGTGTTTAACCCTGTTGGGCACACATTTACAGAGGAATATGTTGCCTGTAAGTGGCGGGTAAGCAAAACACAGAGACCAATAAATACTCTGCCCAGAAAGCAAATAAACTCAGTGTTACTGTTATTTCCCTTTTTGTTACCGGAAGGATAGTTCTGTCTAAGGTGTTTAGGTGTTCTGCTTTATGTGTGGCCTCATTGCTTTTTTATCAGCCATCCCTCATCCCACATATCCAAACAACATCACAGCTCCCATTTTCAAAGGCTGCCAGTGGTTGCATCCCTATGGATACACAAGACTGACAAAACTGCAGCTGCAATAGAAAAAGAGTGGTTACGTCTGTGCAAAGATGCATAAAACCATAAAAACACCTCTGCCTTTCTTTAATGCTTATTACATTTACTTAGTGAGGGTGTGAGAGAAGTTGCACAAGAATAAAATGCATTTGGTCCACATGTGTTAAACACCTGGCTGTGCATGGCAGAGACACAGAGATTAGAAAAAAACTGGCAAAAGATGGCATCTACTCGTCACTTTGCTTTTTCTTTTGTCACGGCTAAATGTGCGTTAAATGATGTAACTGAAGTGCAGGAATGCTGATACGATGAGCAAATCACGCGTTAAACAATGTATTCATTATCATGTTAATGATCAGCAACAGTTACAAATGCAAAAACTTCCTTTTTTGTGTCTGTGGGATGAGTGGGAAACATCTCTTATTGTTCTTATGTAATAACACTACATGGAAAATTTAGTTGTAGTCAAATTACCTAAAAATAGATTTGATTGATTGATAATACTTTATTTAGGGAAATAAAGTAGGGAAATTGTTTTAAAAGCTGCCATTTGGGGCATCTCTCTCTCTTTCGCTCTCTCTCTCTCTCTCTCTCTCGCTCTCTCTGTCTCTCTCTCTCTCTCTGTCTCTCGCTCTCTCTCTCTCTCTCTCTCTCTCTCTCTCTCTCTATATATATATATATATATATATATATATTTAAATATATATATATATATTTTTTTTTTTTTATGTTGCACTGAGTGGTTCTAACTTACTGCTAAAATTATTAGTAAAGCACTAAATAATTTTATAAGCTTCTGAAATGTTTTCTATGTCAGAAGTTTCTATGTCCAAGTTTCAATCATCTAGCTGTTGATTTCAGGTGAAGTTGAAGAATTTGGAGGTTTTCCTCTTCCTTTATTATTACATCCACTTTGTGCAGTGTACCAGTACCACTGGAAGCAAAACAGCCTCAGTGCTCACAGCTGTCAACCACCATGCTTGACAGCTGGTACAGTGTTCTTGGGTTCAAAGGCCTCACCTTTACTCCTCCAAACATACCTCTGGTCATTGTGGCCAAATAGCTCATTCTTTGTCTCGTCTGAAAAAAACTTTTCTCCAGAAGGTATTTGGCCTGTCCATGTGGGCAGCTAAAAATTTTAGTGGAGCTTGAAGATACTGATTTGGAAAGCAAGAGCGTCTTTCTTAATCACCATCCTCTCAGTCTATGGTGATGTAAAACTTACTTCATTGTGGACAGTAACGCTGGTATTCCAGCAGTTTCCGTCTCATGACAGGCTTGAGCCTTGGTGGTTCCTGGGTTGTGCCTGAAAACCCTAACCTATTTTCATCTGAGGATGACAGTTTGGGTTTTCTTCTAGACCTTGGCAAAAAAAATTATAAAATAATCTTGTACTTACGTACAGTTGTTCAAACTGGTGATCAAAATGGTCCATTAAACTTCTGAAATGGCCTTTCCAAAGTCCCGACCTCAACCTTATTAATAATATGAGGTCTACGCTCAAAAGCCGGGTCTGTGCCAGGAAACTAACCAATTTAAATGAACTCCACCACTTCTGCCAAGAAGAGTAATCACATATTCAGAATTATGCCAGAAACCTGTTGATGGCTACCAAAAGCACCTGGTTCAAGTTCAGCTTGCTAAGGAACATTTAACCAAATATTAGTGGGGGTGTATTTATATATTTGAGCCTGTACAGTATGTATCCTTTAATCCAAACTAAAATCAAACTTGTCCACTGAATTCTTGTGTTATGAAGTCATTAAAGATGTATACTGTAAAATAATTCCTCCCTCGAAAAAGAACAGTCCCCATGATGTAAACCTCTGACCACAAATGTATACTGTCCATCACTTATATCTATCTGTATCTGTTATATGTAAAACTGAATCCTCCTATTGGCATCATTTGCACTTGACACGGGGAATTCTAGGAAAAAATAGCCTAAGTTGTTCATGCATGAAGCATTTGACTCCTGAAGGCACAGAGACACACATACCAACACTGGGCTGGGTTTTGGTTCAAAGAGAAACAATAAGAAAGCATCTTTAACACCTACAGCTGCACTGAATTTAAAGAGTAGTTTACGCCCAGCTCATTTTCTGTCATGCAGCACCAAGCATTTACAATTTTTTAATTTTTTTTGCTGGTGAGTCAGTTCGCAGAGTCACAACAACTTTTTCACTATCTGTAGTTGGAGACATCTTAGCAATCGAAGCGTGAGACCGTGAGAATCATAACAAATCTCACAATGGCCTTAGCAATAACAATACCATCACTTGTATGAATGTAGTAGAGCTTGAAAGGTAAACAATGGCAAAAATGCACAATAGATTTAAAAAAAAAACAAAAAAACAAGAAAGGTAGTTCTGTGGAAGCAGATGGAGGCACAGAGACTGACAGTGAGCAGATGGCTGTTAAGATTTCACAGGAATCACAAGCCTCTCAAAACACACAGGTGAGATGAAACATGACGATACATACTTCATTCCTCCACTGCCAAAGTAAACAACCGAATGGAGCTCTTGCTAGGTGTGATATTCATTACTGCCAAATATAGGTTCATTCGCTATGCAACGACTTAGATTTATATTTTATATCTTTCTCTGTGATGAAACAGACTTTGGCAGACTCAATCACCACTGGTCCTCATATGTTGCATGTTTGTTTAAATGCTCCGACTTGCTGCTGGCTTGCTGTGGCATCAACCCACCCTGACATCGATAATGACTATGATCCCAGTACATGACGGGGAACAACATGTTTTTCCCTTATCTTTGGTTATAAATACAACAAGAGTTGTGAGGTCACCAGGCGCCACCCATACACCTTCTCCAATTGGTTGTTGGTGAGTACATTAATCAGTTTGTCAACTGCTTTCTTGGATGGTGCGTGCAGTTTAGATATGGATCACTGCAGCATCACAGCTCTAGTTCAGCAGTAAAATAGCAAGCTGGAACAGAGCCCAGCAATTTTTTAGTCATTCAACAAATTTACCATACCATGCCATACAATTATAAATAATGTTTACTGATGAGATTTTAGTAATTCTATATTACATTATGTGTTACATCAAAGAATTGCACAGGCACAAAGAACACTGGATGTACTCCACTCACCAGTGACTTTATTGTGTACAACTTGCTGGTACTGGGTTGGACCCCTTTTGTCTTCAGAACTGCCATAATATTTCATGGTATGAACTCAAAGATTCTGGTCCATATTGATGTTGCTGCTGCAGATTTGTCTGTACATCCATGACTGAATCTTAGTTACACAACATCTCAAAGGTTCTCTGTTGGACAGAGATCTGGTGACTGTGGAGGCCATTTGAGGCCAATGAACTAACTCACTAAATTTTCAAGAACCAGTTTGAGATTATTTGTGCTTTTTTGACATGGAAGCAGCCATCAGAAGACTGGTACACTGTGGTCATAAAGGGACACACATGGTCAGCAACAATACAGAGGTAGGCTGTGGTGTTTAAACAATGCTCAGTTGGTACAAAAGGATCCAAAGTGTGCCAAGAAAATTGACCACCCCGTTACACCACCAGCGGCATGAAATCAATGACACACAACAGGACGGATCCATGCGTTCATGCTGTTTACTTTAAATTCTGTCCGAACCATCTGAATGTCACAGCAGAAATTGACACTCATCAGACCAATTTTCCAGTCTTCTGTTTTCCAACTTTGGTTGTGAACTGACTGTAGCCTCAGTTTCCTGCTGCTAGCTGACACAGAGGTACCCAGTACCTTAATGCTTGGTTTGAACATCACCACATCGCCTTGAGCATGTTTACGTACTAAAATGCTCCCATGAGACTGGCTGATTGGATATTTTCACTCTGGGGCTGTTAAACAGGTGCACCTAATAAACTGGCCAATGAATCTATATTCTGTTTTTGTTTACGGTTACCAAAGATCGGTATTATTTGAGAGATAAAGGCTTCGCTACTGCTCAGTCATCCTCATTCTGCACACATTTCCAACCTCCTCATATACAGCACACAATTGATCAGGAACCCCTATGTTATCATGTTCATGCACTTGATACACTTAAGTGTCATTTTTCAACATTTTGGGTTAATGTTGAAGTTTTGGTGGCTAAACATAATCAAACAGTTAATGATTAGAATTTCATGATTTCCACCACCAGGCACCAAAGCAGTGTTCTTATTTGCTCTTTTAACCAAATGTTACAAATACCAATTTAAATTTTATAGCCTTTATAGATGCTCTGCAGTTTGTTTACACTCATATCCAGATTCATAGATGTTCATAGATGGTTCACAAACTAATTTAACTAAATGTATGTAGTTTAGTATTTTCTATTTAATTATAAATATTTAGACATCATGTGTATCAGTTCTGACTCCATTATGAAATGATTTGTTTGGGCGGTAGAAGTTTTTTGAAATGAAATCTATTTCTTTGTTCTGGAGAAAGTACACATAATAAAAACGATCTATTCAAAGACGTGCCGCATTTTGCTCCTCCACTGTTTGTCTTTCTTTAGAAAAAGGTGATTACAACGAGGTGGAGCGGTTAGTCAAATAAAAATTTGTAATGATTTATATAATCACAACTTGCTTTTTATACCCTAAAATGAAGACAGATCCCCACAGTGGAACTGTAGTTAAACAGATTTATATCCCCACAATATGAGCAATAAAAGTACACACACACACACACACACACACACAGACACACACACAAAATTTTAGCGCAGGGTGTGATCTGTGGAAAGCAATGACATGCTCAGACAGAAATAAAAACATAAACCATAATTATCACTTTGTTGAACTTTCACTGTGGGTTCATTACTGTATCAATACACACACACAGAGGGGGTTGTTATGGAAAACAATGATTTTCGGAGAGTCTGCTGTGTTACATGCTTCTCTTTTGGCATCCTTGTAGACAGTTTGTATGTCTGAGGTTTCTCTTTGTGAAGAGTCGCTCCCTTCGCAGCAATGACACAGAACAGAAAGAGCAGAGGCGCTGCAGAAAGCTGCTGCTTTCCTCTGGCCTTTCATTTCAAAATCAAACCCAGCAAAAGTCACACTTTAAACACACTCCAAGTGTACCTGCTCGCTGTCTCTCATTACGCAAAAAATGTTACGAGGCACCACATTAATTGTACCCGACGTGACACACCTTTGTCTTTGTTCTCCACCTGTCCCTGCGTTATTATTTATATCTGATTGCAGACTGATATGGATAATTATGATTTATGACAAAAACATATATTGATGCCTCTGATTTAAACTGGCAGGCATGCAAGTACAGACTGCCAGCTATGTAAAGAAGACATTTATGAGTTTTTTGTTTACGGCATCTTTTAGTACGAACCAAGGAGCACATGGATCTAATCTCTGCCTTATCTGCCAGCTCTCAGATGGCTTTGCAGCACTCTGGCTGCCATAAATTACAATAAGTGTTTGAGTGATTATCTGATCTATGTTCATTATGACGTCTGTTTTCCAGCCTCCTATTAGACTCATACTGTGTGTGTGTGTGTGCGCGCGCGCACGTGTGTGTGTGTGTGCCATCAGGTGGTGACTCTCACTTTGAGATATATTATGGTATATCGTCTCCTTGGGCAACTTAGGGAACAATCACATCTCTGTGTTCACTACAAGCAGCCAGGAGACATGGCGTAATTGCACACACCGTTGTAGGAACAAACACTGTAATTGTTCCTATGTACTTTTTGTCTAGGTTTTTCAGGTGCAGGTGTATCAGGAGGGTGTGTATATGTGTGTCTGGGTGTTATTTGAAAGTGAGGTTGCCTTGTGGCCATAAGACATTCGAAATATCACTAACTGAAATATGAAGTCAGCCTGAAGGGAAGTCAGTCCGCCCAAATAAAGAATGTAACCATGCACACAAAACACACACACACACGCACGCACGCATAAAAAAGGGGGAGGGGCTAAAAATGTAAGTGGATGAACTGAGGAGATGAGTTGGGGAATGGGAAATGTCCTTGTTAAAACATATTTGAATGAGGTAGGAGCTCAGTCACAGCCTCCGTGTGTATTAGACTGTTCATGTATTTTTTCCTGGTTCGGTTTGGCAGTTTTCAAAGACACTCTAGAAAATCCAAATCCTCAAGTGCATCCAGTTCACTTTCAATTTTTGCATGACCTTATAGCCATTCCTTCTTTATTTACCTCTTGTTTTCTGCTCTTTTATCTAATAAATGACTTGTCTTTGGAATATGATTCAAACATAGCATGCCAAATATCAGACAAGTTAGTCCACATGTATCGACCACGTCATTTAACAGTGTAAAAATCCCATAAAATTTCATTATTTCTCAGTGATAAACTCATGGTCCCACTACCCCCTGTTTTACAAAGCCATATTTCTTAAACATCCACGCAAACATTGTCCTGATTGATTTTTGGGACCAAACCTCACATCTGCTCTGATTGTGAAAGGGATACAGGGCAAAAAGTGACTGGTACCATTCATAATTCCCTTTAATAGCTACTAAAGCCTGTTCTTAACTGTTGATATGGTGTTATTTTATTGTAAAGTGATGTTTTTCGACCAAACATAACACATTTCCCACATGCTTTTGGGAGATTTGGTGTATTTGTTTTTGCAAATTGTAGCTGCACTTGGATGGAGGTGTCACAGTCTGGCTGGGGCAGACTGTATGTGTTCACAAAAGAGGACTCAAACGCAGACCAAAAACTGAACGTGGCGTGGATTTAACAAAAAGTGAGCCGTTTAATATGGCTGGTAAAAAAGGTACAAACAAAGGGCAAGGCAAACTGAAGCAAAATTAACACAAACCTAAACTGGGAAATCTAAACAAACAATAAGAAAAACCTAGACAAGGAACTTGGAAGCATGGGAAACATGGCGTGGACAACAGACGACCTGACAATCACACACTGAAAACAGAGGACTTAAATACACAGGAGGTGATTAGGGGAAGTGGGAACACATGGAGGAACAGCTGACTGACATGAGCCTAATGAGGGGACAAGGGAAGTGAAACTAAATACAATGAACAAAGAACACACGACTCCTTCAAAATAAAACAGGAAACATGAGACAGACATGATAATACAAACTTGATAACATAAGACACGCAGCATGAAACACGAAGGGTGAGGGGAAACTTAAATACAGGGGAAGAAAACACAAGGAGTCTAATATAAATATATATATAAATATAAAGCTCTGAATGGTTTAGGACCAAAATACATCAGTGACCTCCTGACCCAGTATGAACCTTCCAGGTCCCTCAGGTCATCTGGATCCGGTCTTTTATCAGTTCCCAGAGTCAGAACCAGACACGGAGAAGCTGCATTCAGCTTTTATGCTCCATATATCTGGAACAAACTCCCAGAAAGCCTCAGATCAGCTGAAACACTCAGTTTATTTAAATCCAGGTTGAAGACTCACCTGTTCTCAGCTGCATTTGAATAAAGCACCAAATCCACACTTTTAAGCTTAAATTTCAAAACGTACATTTTAACTACTGATTTTATCTATTGTTCTGATTTTATCTGTTTTGATTTTATATACTGTTTTGTTTGTTTGTTTGTTAATTAGTTAGTTTGTTTGTCTGCTTGTTTTAATCAATTTAAATCATGCTTTTTATTTGTTTTTGTTTCTAATGTCTCTGTAAAGCACTTTGAATCACCTTGTTGTTGAATTGTGCTATACAAATAAACTTGCCTTGCCTTGCCTTGCCTTGCCTTGCCTAATAACCAAATGAACTTAGATAACCTAATGAACAAAATAAACAAACTTAAAACGCTGGGTCAAAAGACCCAGGATCATGACAGGAGGTGATTTTCCTAGAAAATACTTCCGTCTTGCAAATGTACTCCATAGTCCAGACATATGGAGAATACAAAACTAGTGCTTGCCAGAAATTAACGTAGCTCCTTTGGTGTTGCAGTAGCTTTCTTGCCTACGTTCATTCATTTTGGGGGGATATCAAGTCACTGATATTCCAAAACCTTCAGGTAACTTATAGAAAGTAGAACAATACAGAAAAATCATTTCACCTTTAAACACGACAATAACCCCAAGAGCACATCCAAATCAAAAAAAGAATGGCGCAGATCTAAATCCAATAGAAAGTCTATGGTGTGACCTGAAGACGGCAGTGCACAAGAGCTGCTCTTGCTGTCTTGCTATCAAACATTGCCAAGTCAAGATGTGCAATGCTGATAGACTCCTACACAAGAAGACTGAATGCTATGATCAAATTAAAAGGTGCTTCAGCAAACTGTTAGTTTAAGGATATTACGCAACCAGCTTACTGTGTGTTTTGCCTTCAGAACTGCCTTCACTGTTCTTCATTGTATAAATTCAACAAGGTGCTGGAAACATTCCTGAAAGATTCTCTTCCAGAGTTGCTGCAGAATTGACTATGAAAGGGATTAGAAAGCCATTTCTTAGGCTATGACTCCAATAAACCACAGTTATAGTATTTTTCCACAAAAGAAGAAAACCTGGAACAATAGCGATCCTTCCTGGGTGGGGCAAGCCTACCAACGTTACTCCAACACATCCAGAAGGACACTGTCATGGTTTGTTTTGGTTTTTAATCTCTGCAAGTCTCTGTGGATACTTTGAAAATCATTCCCCTGGATTAACTAATTAGACATTAGCTTTTACATTTACAGAATTTACAGATTTATTCCTATCAGTCAACTCCCTGGAGAACTGGAAAGCTCACCTGTGATCATCTTGTGCTCGTGTTGCTTAACCTTTCCTCGTCTTTAAATAAAGATTGTAAAACTTAATCTGTCATCTTTATTAGCTTTGCATTTGAGTCCACTTGCAACACTTGGCTTAATCAGCCTTGACAGTCACAAAAGAGTTCATGTTCATGATTCAGTCATAACAAAGAGATTAGGCAAAAACGCCATCCACAGAAGAGGCTCGTCTCACATTTGCCAAAAAAACCATCTTCATGATTCCCATGATGTTTGGGAAAACATGAACTTTTTGGAATGTTTGAGTCCCGTTACACCTGATGTAAAGCTAGCATAGTATTTCATAAAAAGAACATCATAGCACCAGTCAAACATGGTGGTCTTAGTGTGATGGCTGCTTTGCTGCTTCAGAACCTAGACGACTTGCAGTAATTGATACAACCGTGAATTCTGCTCTGTACCAGAAAATCCTGAAGGTGAATCCCCGTCCATCAGCTCTGGCCCTGAAGTTCGAGAGCACCCTGGTGATACAGCAGCACAATGAGCCGAAGCACACCAGCAAGTCCACCTCTGAGTGGCAAACAAGTCTGGACTTAAATCAAATGGAGATGCTTTGGTGTGACCTTAGACAGACCGTTAATGCTCGGAAAACCTCCAGTGTGGCTAAATTAAAAACAAAAGAGAAGAGTGGGCAAAAATTTGTGAAAGACTCTTTCCCAGTTATCACTAACAGTTCTTACCGCCAAAGGTGACACAACTATTTATTAGGTTTCGGGGAAAATGACATTTCACACATGGTCAGGTAGAATTTTTATAGTTTTTTCCCCCTTAAGCATCATTTAAAAAATGCATTCTGTATTTGCTTTGTCTAATAATGTGAAACATTTAAGTCTGACATATAAACAAAAAACGGAGAAATCAAGAAGGGGGCACATAATTATTCACAGCACTGCACATACATTTACATTTAAGTCCAGGTTGTGATAGATGCAGATACCGCTGCCCTCTCGTCCATGTCAGAAATTTTTACCTCAGTGAGACTTTTACCTCGAAAAATAATAAATGATAAACCTTTTTAGTTCCTCCCTATTACCTCCTTATCTCAAAAAACAAAAAACAAAACAAAAAAAACATCCCTTTTCTTTCTTTGTTCACCTCATATAGTTTTTATTTTTCCCTCTTTTGCTTAAGATAGATCTGCACACATCCTTAGACCACACACACACACACTCATTTTAATGTTTATACAAATATCTTATATTGTAGCTTTATGTCTTCGTGTCTCATCCTTTTGTTTCAAAACAAAGCATGAGAAGAAAAAAAGAAAGAAAGAAATGCAATTACAGATGTATAGATTTTTTCTATGCCGAATAGACCTCCTGAAATAACTAGTTGTTCAAGAAAACTGCCTGCTTTGATCAGATGAGTAGTTATGAGTAAGATTAAAAGCAGCGCACCTGTGGCATTTTGGAAAGTTATTTTTACCCTGCTTTAAATATTCATTGTTAAGTGACAGAAATTCAGTCAGGTCGTGTGTGTGCTGACGCCACTCCCAGTCTTCCGATAGCTGCTCTTCAATCAACATATTTGTCACCTTCTGTGCAGTTGTCAGTTCAGCACTTTGAGGTAATGAGGCTTTAAAACTGATACCGAGCAAGATAAACGCACCTGTTACCGGCTCCCGCCCTGCCACCACCCTTGACTTGCATTTTTGCTCCTGATTTGCATGTAAGCAGTGGTGTGTTGTTCAGTATGTATGCTGCATTGCACAAATAGCATCATGGCCACAGATATGTCTTATGTAAACTTAATAAAATGCACATGTGGGGTGAAATAAACGATTGGCTTTCAGTAATTCCATATTCAAACAAGTCAATTTAGAGTACAAAGGAGGATTTATTAGCACTCTAAATATTAGTTCTTTAGTGGACAAAAAGCAGGTAAAAGTTACCCATTCATGGAAATGGTTGCCACTTGTACCACTACACACTACACTACACTGAACTATGACTGTTGAATGGCTCACCATGATGTAATGTCTATCTATATAGATAGATATTACACCAAATTTCATATATAACTATATATAACTATATATATATATATATATATATATATATATATGTGTTTCTTTGTCCAGTTTCTTTAATTATTTTTAATGGCTCAGTTAAAAAAAAAAGAGCACTATCAAATGCTGGCGTGAAAAAGTAAGCGTCTTAGTCATGTTAATGTGCCTTGGGCATATTCGACAACACCTGAGGGTGTGTGTGGTAGGTGTCAACGTTAAATTAAACTGTCACAAAAATATATACCTATATAAAAGTCAGAGCAGGAGGAGTTGCTCAGAAAAAGCCTTTGCGATGAATGGATGGTGATGGCAGGAGCTGCTTTCAGTTTGAGCTACCAGGAAGAAACCTCTCCAATACTACTGCAGAGTGTGTTTGTTTACTGGATTCTTTGCAGCACACTTCCAAGTTAAGCGTTATGAAAACCCACCTTGATGATTATTTAAGGATTCTACAAGACGGCATTTTTCTAATTTATTGATGCATGATTAAAACCCTGTGTGTGTGTGTGTGTGTGTGTGTGTGTGTGTGTGTGTGTGTGTGTGTGTGTGTGTGTGTGTGTGTGTGTGTGTGTGGCCAGTCATTGCCAGTCATTGTAAAGATTCAGCCACATTCCTACACATTCAAAACTTGTTCAACAAAAACAAACCAAACAAATAAAAAAGCAATTAAAAAAATAGTGCTTATATTTTTCTCTGCATCAAAACAGCTTTAAAGACATTATGCAGATCAGTTCACATGCATGTTAAAATCAAGTATTCCTTCTGCGCTAATTAACTGATTTCTTTTTCTGCAGAAAAAACCCCACGTTTCAATCATTAAAAACAAAAAAGCTTCTTGAGGTAACTTGGGGCTTGAAGACTGCCAGTATGTGCAGCTTGTGAGCTGCGTGTCCATGGATCAGTGTGTGCACGTTTGTGTGCACAGTGCAGTGTTTGAGTGCGTAAGTGTGTGTGTATTTTGGGTGGGGTCTCTATGAATCGTTTCCCCACCCTGCAGGGAGTAGTGCTTCCTCTCCAGGGTTCAGAAATAACCAACAGACAGCTTTATTGTTCGAGAACCTGCCTGCTGTCTCTCTCTCTGACACACACACACACACACACACACACACACACACACACAAAGACCCCATCCCTTTCACAGATCTGTGCAACTGACAAGTAAAGTCTTGGTTACACCCTGGCTCAGAGGAAGGGAGGAAGAAGGAGAGAGCGAGGGAGGGCGAGAGAGATGCACAAACAGGGAGGGAGAGAGCGAGAGAGAGCTGGGGGGGGGGTTAAAGGGAGGGGTTTGTGGACACTTGATGTGCTGACAGGACAGCGGTGGACACACCCGGACTGTGGCGCCTGACCTCCTGCAACAAACAGAGACGGCCTTACACACACCAGCACACACACACACACATTCATGTAACATCATCCTCCCTGGTGTTGCAGGTCGTGTTTGCTGTGTTCAGCTCCATGTTAGCAGTTTGTGACTCAGCAGGATAACTACAATCGGTTTCTTTCATAATCCATGCCTCTGTCTTACTCAGAGGTCGCTCACACAGGCTCAGCAACGCACTGCACTCTTCAGATTTACTCGAGTACTGTAACTAGCTACCTGGGTATTTCCATTAGTGGTGCATTCATGACTGTGTCTCCAATATTTTTCAGAGATATGTGTAACTTTGCAGCTAAGGACTGTTTTTCAACCATGTGATGTTTTTATAAAAAATTACATTGAACTCCAAAGGAGCATCTAAAATGGTCTGAACGAAATGATCCTCATCACTGTAAACACAGTACGATACAGTGAAAATGAGTGTTTCCACAGGTCTCAGTGACTGTAAAGCCACGTCTACTAGCAATAACTTTGAAGTAGTCACTTTCTTGGTGACTTTATCAGCCTCACATGATCACATTTCATTAAGGTTATTAAGGTTTGAAGGCATTTGTTAACGCACAGCTCTCTTAAAGTTGCGGATTTGCTCCGGTGCTTCGGACCATTGTTCTGTCGCTGTGCATTTAAGGTCAAACGTCTCCACTTTGGTCTGCTCTGTCCAAATAACGTCGTTCCAGACGTTTTGTGGTTTGTTCAGATGTAGCTTTACAAACTTGAGCTGTGCTGTCATGCTCTTTTTAGAGAAAATTGTCTTTCTCCTGCAAACCCTTCCAAACAAGACAAACTTGTTGAGTGTTTTTCTGATGGTGCTGTGATTGACTAACATTTTACATATGCCAGCTGAGGCCTGTAGAGCCTGAGACGTAATTCTTGGGTTTATTTTTACAACTCCTTTGTACCAGAGGTTGAATCTGCTGGGTATCATGTCCTGGGAAGATTAGCAGCTGTCTTCAGTGTAAGTTTGCACTTAATTTTTAATTTTACCTGGATCTTTTGATCAATTTTGATATTTTTTTACGAGTTCAATATTTTTCCTCACCACTGTAAATACTTTAAGAGAGCTAAGTAAAAACAGAGTTCCTTTCAGGGTTTAATCAGGGTTAAAGGTCAGAGTCAGAGAACCTGAAAGCCTTGAAGCGTACCGTTAGTGACTCACACCAAGAAATTAATCATATGCCGACACTTCCTATGCTGTCATCTACTGCTAATCATAAAGAGTGTGTTATAATAACTACAGAGGATTTGACCAAACAGAGGTCAAACTTTTATGACTTAAGTCCTAAACAGCTCTGATATAAGCGGTAATAAATCATTGTTCTTTTAAAATGCAACCTGCCGCATCCTCAAAGCACCGATTGGCATTTTTGCTGCTTTGATTTATAACAGTTTATTAAACAAACACGCCCTGACTGTTTTATACTCTGATAAACTCGATATGTGGAATGAGAACAATGAATAAGAAAAATGCTTTGCTGCTTATTTTGAGGCACTTTATATTAATTATTTTTAAAGATAATTTTACTTATTTTGACTATATATACTCTAGTTGATGGTTTTGGAGCACAGTTGAATAATTTATTCAGACTTTTAAATAACAGGAGAAAAAAGGAAATGAATGATTTCTAAGAGAATTATTCAATCCAAGACTGCATTCACTGGCTGGTTCTTTGCATGCCATCATCTGATTGGCTCTAAGAGATCTCACACAAAAAAAATGTGTTAACTTGACATGTGCTCAAATAATTGGTAGACTGAAAATATAAATTGCAGCTAAACTGTAAATATGACACACACACACAAAAAACACGTTTCCATTGATTGGGAGGAAGAACAAAACAGAAAGTAAAATAAGAGGCATCTGCATGCAGAATTGCACAACATTGACATGTTAGCTAACAGTTGGATCTGAAGTGTCTGGGTGGCGTGATGAAACACACACACACACGTAGAGACGGCGATGTTGAAATAGACTGGGTGGAATATATATGTGCAATTTCCTTGCCAAGAATGAAATTTCTTAGAAGCGACTTACTGTTGCTCTGTTACCAAAGCCTTTTTTTAAATTTACATTTAGACTTTCTGACACACCCAGATGTGCTGCAAAGAAGAAAAAACTCATCTGAGGCATCTGCCAAAACAAACCCCTGTGACAGATTTGTGTCAAACATGATTTCTGGTAAGGTTCCTGTAATGCAGGGTGGATGGATGACGTGAAATAAAGCGCAGCGATAGCGACACTTCATTAAAAATAAAACTTATATTACAAAAGATTAATAAATATAATGCGAGTGTTACTCTCGCTTCTGGTGTGGTAGAGTTCTCCTCTCTCGCGGGGCTGTGCATTGTGGATGGTGGTAAAACTAGCTTCCATAATGAATACAAACTTTTACGCTGTTGTCTACCTGACACACACACACACTTAAATGTTACAGATAAAATACAAAATGAGGTTAATTATATAATGAAGTCAGCCATTTAAAATCATAAAATAATAGAGCAAAAGCTACTATCCAGCATTTGCAACATTGAATCTAATTACCAAAAATAAATACACATTCCATAACTAAGGTTATTTTACTGTGTTATATTCACCAGCTCAATGCATTTAGTTCAAAGTGAGCATCAGAATGGGGAAGAAATGTAATTTAAGTGACTTGACCGGTGACCCGGTGTCACTCCTGTCAGCGAAGAACAGGAAACTGAGGCTACAATTCCCAAAACTAGACAATAGAAGACTGGAAAAATGTTTCCTGGCCTGAAGAGTCTATTTCTGTTGCAGTATTCAGATGGTAGGGTCAGAACGTGGTGCAAACAACATGAAAGCCTGGATCCATCCTACTGTGTGTCAAAGGTTCAGCCTGGTGGAGTGTAACGGTGTGGGGGGAAAATCTTGGCACACTTTGGAGCCCTCAGTACCACCTGAGCATCATTTAAACTGTCTTTACGCTGTACGGACTCCGCTGACTCTTTTACAAAGCAACTGAAGAGATTGTTATACAGATGAGCGTTTAATTAATTTGTTGTTTTATGTTTTATTTTTATTTCCACAGCATACCTGAGCATTGCTGCTGACCACATCTATCCCTTTACGACCACATTGTACTCAGAGTGAAGAAGATAAAGGCCTTGAATCGGACTTGAACCTTTAGCCTTATGGTTAATACATTTTAATAACCATGTAGAAAAATGATCTCCATTGTTACTGTAAAGCTGTAAATTACATTCAGGAAACTTGATAAATTCTCTGCAGTGCATCTATAAACACTATCTGGATGGCTTTCATAAAGGATTGTTATAAAACTTGGTTTAAAGAACCTTTAACTGAGTCCTGTTTCACTTTCACTCCCTGTTCGGTTAGATTAAGGCTGCCTTGTCAGGTTTAGGAAAAGATTGTCGTTTTGGATTAAAATACACCAGTTCACAGCCTAAATCTGCACACTGAATAAACTTTAAGGGTACCCAGTGCATTACAAACAACACCTTATCTGTATCTCCAAGGAGGATTTAATGCACCGGGGAATAAAAACACTGATCGAAATCTTTTACAGACGATAAAGAAAAACAATCATCTTTAACAAATGCATGTGGACAGTGTATGAAATATTATATGTGAGTATGCTATCAAAATGCCATCGATAAACTTTCAGCACAATAAATATTATTAAAAATGAATCTTAAAATAATCAGTTTTTATTTCACAAACTAATAAAACAACTAATAAAACAAGTCCACATAAATCATAACATTATTTTTGATTAGCAAACATTGCTAAATAACAGTAATGTTTCTAAACAGCATAGTTTTTTGAACATCAGTAACACAAGCAGATACAGATTAAAGCAAATCAGTTTTGCTTTGATTGTTACATAATCAATATTAATATTAAATTTAAAGCCTGGTAGCAACTTCTTTTTTTCTCTTACAGCAGCAGAGCACGTGTCAGAGGAGGTGGGGTCAAGGAGAGGCTCCTGCCTGTCACAGACTCGTTCAGCCAGCGGTGAGTGCACTAATACTGATAATGACGTGTGTTTTAATAGTCTGAGACATTAACATTAAATGGACTTTGTGGATATTTCTTTTTTTCCAAAACATCCAAAAGGAACAAACGTCATTAACTTCTTCTGTTTCCTCTCACAATCCTATTCAAAGTGAGATCAAAGGAATAACGAATGGGGAGAAAATAGGAAAATCATTCTTAAGCAAGTTAAAACAAACATTCAGATTATTATTATTTTTTAAATAGGCTTGAGGGTGAAAGTAAAGCGAGAAGCTTCAAAGGTCTTGTTTAATCAGGACCTGACTTTACAGCCTCCATCGCTCTGAATTACCCGGGTGCTAAAGGGAAAGTAGCTGCTTATCAATATTTAGTGCTGCTGCAGTGCTTTATGGGCTGTTACTGACACTGCCTGACCTTTTGTACTGACCCTCATCACGGCACTTGATGTGCTGGTACAGTCCTTTAAACAGAGCATCACTGATGATTATAAACCATCTAAATTACTTTATAAAGCACATAAAAGCGTGAAATGTATATTTGCTGGTGCATAAAGGTGAGCAGATAACGTCCTACCCTGATATATTTCTTCATATTTCAGGGGTTGGTTTAGTTCCTCCTGCACTCATCATTTACTGATGGCACAAGGGATTTTTTTTTGTTGCAGCAGCAGGATAGAGAATAAAAACAGAACAGTCTACAATGAATTTCTGTTCAATTTAATTTTATCTATATAGCTCCAAATCACAACAACAGTCGCCTCATGGCGCTTTATATTGTAATGCATACAGAGAAAAACCCAACAATCAGATGACCCCCTACATGCAAGCACTTTGGCGACAGTGGGAAGGAAAAACTCCCTTTTAACAGGAAGAAACCTCCTGCAGAACCAGGCTCAGGTTGGGGTGAGAGAAGGAAGACAGGATAAAAGACATGCTGTGGAAGAGAGCCAGAGATTAATACCAAGTATAAATCGGAGTCTAATAGATAGATATATTTCAAACCACTGATGCACAAATACAACAGTGATAGAAACAAAAAAAGCAAAGTGGGCCCTGAGTATTCACTCGTATTTTATTACAACCATAAGCAGAAGCCATACGTTAGAGCAGTGGCTTCCCAAAGGTAAACAAAGCTAAACAGATCATCTCGAAACTAACACACAGGTTCTTCATTATTACTGAAATATAATAGCTTAAAATTCCTCCATCAGGCTCTTGGAAGATGGGAGTTCACGTCAGGTTTTAAGGAGGATACAGGCATGTGGTGTAGCTGATCCTGCTGGGAAGGGCTGGGCACGGCCGGGCTGAGGCGGAGTGTGGACAAGTAAACAGATGCCAAGTCAAATAAAACTCTGTGCAATGGAACAGCTCTGGGCAGCAGGACACATTTAATGCAAACACTTTGTACACATTCAGTAGACTGTTTACACGCAGCGTAGGCAGCGCAGCAGACGGCGGGGTGATCCAGCTCCATCGCAGCTCACTCAACCAGAGAAAATCTGTAAGCCGAGTTTCAACCACAGTCATGTGACAAATCATCTTTCCCCAACAGAGAAGAAGCTTGTTCCCTTTTCAGCCTGTAACATTAGGAGCTCTGACACAGCAGGTGTGACACGCACACACACATACACATGTGCACACACCACTGTTACAAAACCCCATAATTGCAACATAAGTAACCTCATTTATCAGGCGGTTCTGGTGGGCTGTGAGGTGTGGCCACGTAAGGAGCAGTCATGCTAATCGGTGACATTTACAGACGAAGGTGTGTCTGGCTTCTGGATGTTATGTAGAGAACATGACTCTCTTTGTTGCTGCTTCATGGAAATCTCCGCTCAGCTGCAGTGTTTGGTTTGGATCAAGACATGAGCTGTGGCTTCACTCCACAGACCAGCGAAGCAGTTAACAGACAGTATTAGCAATTCTTCTGTTGATCCCTGAGGCTCAGGCAAAGTCTTTGTTCTCACGTGGTAGGTCAGAGGTCATTTACAGAGCAGCAGCACTTCTGGACCTGGAAGGCCCGGCCTTCTCAAATTCATGGTGTATTTGATTATGAGGGAGTAGCTGACGCAAACAGATGCCATGCGCTCCAACTGAACGCCACTTATAGGGTCCAAAAAAAGTCCAACATATTTTGGAAAAAAGAATAATCAGGTGTTTAAGTTTGACTGGAAAGGCATTTCTGAATGAGCTTCAACCACTTTTTAAATTATTATTATTATTAGGGTGACAAAAGTTAGAGTGGCAAAGCTGAGATGCTTTGTACAGGTGCAGAGGAGGGATAGTGGATATACTGGACGAGGATGCTAGGGATAGGGGCGGCTGAAGGTACACGTTTAACTGTATTTTTTTTCTATTACTTATTAAAATAAAACATTATTTTATTAATATTTGAGGCAGAAAAGAAACAGCACACTCACCTGTGGCTTTCTTCCATTTTTCAGTCCTTTGTTTGCAGCCATGCCATCTATTGCCAATATTAATTAATTATAATTTCATTTTGGGTGTTTTTTTGGCCAAGCTCAAAAGTAATTAATACACATCAGGATATGCCAGGATTGTTTTTAACACTTGGAAATCCGTTGATGTCAGTAACTGCCTGAAGTCTATAACAGTCTATAAAACACCTTGAATTAAAGCTGGAAGTCTGCATTTCAATCACACACGGCCTGTTTCATTCAGTATTCACTTTGGTGGTGTACACAGTTCACCAAACTATAAAAAAAGTGTCTTATAGACCTACTAACTGTAATATGATCATTGCATAGCGTATCAAACTGTAGCTAATTTCTAATTCATTAACATCCCAACTTAAGCGTTGCATATAGAAACGCACCATTTATGTGCTTCTCTTCTTTAAATTAAATAAGCACATTTTATTCTTGCACACAAATAACCTGTAGCGAACTTCGTGAGTGACATTTCTGTGATTAAAAACACAAAATCAAACAAGCAAAAAAAAAAACATATCCAAGAATGGCTCCAACCCGACCGGGTGGCTGATTAAGACGTGCTTGGAGAGGCCCGTAAACAGGTTTAGGAATGATCTCTCGGTGAAATCGTATAGTCCTCTTACATTCTGCTTGACTAACACAACAACCCAATCACAGAGGGTGAAAAACAAAACAAAACTAAGCATGCATGTACACGCACTACAAAATATTTTGCAGAAATTCAGTTTTCTGTCTTTTGTCTGGGGTCTTGCTGTTGGTGTTTTTTTTTTTGCTTTCCTGTTTCATGTACCCACTCTCACACTATATGCAAACTAACAGGGTCACAACTTGCCCGAACACGCCGCTTCTCCAACCTCAGGAGGAGTTCCTGTTAACAAATACATGTCTGTGTTTTAAGTACGGTGTACAGCGCACGTCCATATACTGGAAACCTTATATTGGTATTCAAAAATGACTGACATGTTTAGACAGGAGGTGGAAGAATCTATACATCCGACACATGTTGGTCTGGAGTGCAACACACTCACACTCACACACACACACAAAGAGAGCTGGCTTCAGACGTGCTGGAAGAATATGAAATGTATTTTAAAGTACAGAGTAGCAATAATCATAGTAAAACAGAACATGTGCAAAGAGAGTCGGGGTAAAAGAAAAATATCTTTACAGTGTAAACCGACAGGTTTGTTGCAATCAGTGAGAACATTGACACGCAGTAACATTCAAACACTCACGTACAGGCACACCAAGCTGCAGCTCGGGCTGAAGAATTCAGTATGTTGCATACAGTAAATGATTTACGAGTGACAGATTGTCTCAACAGCAGAAGTTTTCCTCTTTAAAGTTAGCGTCTTTTGCCGTAATTTTGAGTAGCTCCTCAGTAAATGTGTGGACTTCCCCTCGCTGGAGCGGCACGGCTAAGCTTTCAGATTTTTCCCATCAATGCAGATGAATTGACGTGTGTTTAAAGGTGAAACAACAGGATGTGAAATGAACTGAATTTATTGTGTTGCTTTTCCTGGAAGCTGCTGTAACTTAAATGAAGTTCAAGTTCAAATTGCGCAGGGCCAGGAAAGCCTAGGAAGAATCAAAAATAGTTCACCCCTGATCTCAGAATATGAGCACCATCATCATCATTTAGCCGATGTTATATTTAACCTTTGCATTACAAAACCCCCCAAAGATTTTGCTGCTGTTTATTTCTTCACCCATCCCTTCATCTCACCTCCTTCTTACAATCTCATTTTCTTTGGGAGGAACTTGTGTTTCTTAATTATTGTGATATTTGTAACAGTGCTCTGAATACTGCAGAGTGGAGTCTTTGTTCTACAAGCTTGCTGTACATTTTTTGCTGCATCCAAAAACACAAACAAATTCCATTTATCACACACACACAAACACACGCACACACAGGTGCAAAAGTATTTTAACAGCCGAGGCCCGGCAGTACAGTCAGCGCCATCTTTGGGGATTATTTATGTTTATTTATTAGAGCACAGGAAGAGAGTACTATCCTTCAACCTCAATCCCATTTCTGCCACTATTTCATCTGTCCTCTTATCATCATCATCATCATCATTATTATTATTAAAACATTCCAGAGGCGGCAGGATCGAGGCAGAGACTCATTAATCAACCCTCGCCAGCAGGTGAAGCAGCGAGTCCACAGTCCTGCTATCGTGCTGCTCTCTGCCCTCCAGCTTTGATGCTGCTGTGACTGTCTGTCAGACGGACAGTGAAGGCAGCGCCTGTCCGTCGGGGTTGGCGTTTATCCCGAGGCTGGTGAGGAGGCCCTGGAGGTGTGTGATGGTGTTCAGCAGCTGCTTCTTCTCCTCCTCCAGTGCAGAAACCTGCTCCTTCAGCTGCCCCTCTACCTGGGCCAAAGCCTCCACTCGACTCTCCAGGTTGCACACTCGAGCGTGGGACACCTGGGTGAGAACAGCGAGGGAGCGGTGACCTAATGGAACAAAGAACGGGCAAAGGCAGCTTTTCTTCTTTTGTGCAAGCGTGTGTGTGCGTACCTGCAGCTCCTCGAGCAGGTCGAGGTTCTGCTGTCGCAGGCTCTGATTGGTCCTCTCCAGCTGCGCAGCTCGCTGGTGCTGGTTGAGGGTCGGGGGCGTGTCCAGCAGCTCATCCTGCAACACGTGGTACTCCACCTCATAGGCTTGGAGCTGCTTGGACACATCCATCTCACAAACCTGAAGCAGAGGCATTTAATAACTCTCAGCTGGGTGAACATTTGAACTGCTTGGAAACAGAAGAATCGTGTTTCCATCGTGTCATACCATTATAAAAGAATGTATGTGAGGAGGATATAAAAGGAATATGACCAGGTTAAAAGTGGGTTTAATTGTTATTTTTACTGATTTGATTGATCTAAAACTCTTGCTTTGGCTTTGTACCTATTAAACTGAGTAATAATGGAAACTCAAAGTACTCCACAAGTTTAGCACTGCTGTTTATAACTCGTCTCTCATTATTGCAGCTCGGTCGTTATTCCTAATTGTTCTCACCAAAGACAACACTTGGAGGCAGTAAACAAAAGCAGCCGCACAATCACACAATTCAACAAGACTTCAAACACATTCGGTTTAGAGCTGCTCATTAACTGAGATTTCTCATATATATCTATATATTTAAATTAAAAAAAAAATAGTCTTTTGCTCACGTGTATTCCCTTTATTTCACTGAGGGCACTTTGTGTTTCTCAGCAAAATTACGTTATCATTACTCACAGCAATGGTGGTCAAAACTAGGAACAAAGCCTCGTGTGAAACTGGGGATGTTTACTCTACAATGTCAACACATTACACACACTGAGCAGGCTGCTGTTGTCCAGACCAAAGAATTTTTCACATTTCGGCATTACAAAACAATAAACTGACCTGGAGTCTGCACACATCCAGTATGTTCACTCCCACTTTTCTTTTTTTTTTCTCAGATGAAACTGTGAGTCATAACACATGTAACATATACACAATCCGATATGAAAAAGTGGCACTGGAGGGAAAGTACCGGCAAGTAAGCAGTTTGCCATCTCATAGAAATTATAAGATAAGCGCGTACCTTCTAAAGTATAGCTTACCATGAGTTATTAGCTCGGTGCCATCTGTGATAGCTGACAGCCAAATTACCGCGCACCTTAATGGTTAACATTTTCTCATGGCAACCATAAATTACACTAAAAAGTGAAACCTGACCAAGACTATGAGATTTTACCCACTCGAGTCGATCAGGGTGAGAGGCCCATCTTACTGACGTGGTATTTTTCCAAATGGTGACGCACGAGGTAAAATTTACATAACTTCACACACACTCCACCCATCAGCTGCTCTCATCACTGTTGTAAAGGCAGGGTGTGGCTCGCCCTGATAGCCTCTGTCACTCAAGCAGGATATCATTCTCCTTTGTCTCATTGTGAAGCCATTAAATTGTCTCCTTTAACTGTTGCGAGTTGTAAAACCAGATCTCAAAATGAAACACATCTGTTCCGTGAACTTAGTAAAAATGTTTTAATAGTTTCGTGAGCTCATTTAGAGCAACAACAACAACAGACAAGAAAAGAACGTCCAGTTTTACAACAGCTAATCTGATGAGCTCGGTGCTGGTTATCGTGTGAATGATGTCTGGTATGAGTGTGAGTAAAGGCACAAAGTCGCCAAAATAAACTGCAGGAGGACCACCAGGAAATTTTTTATAACAAACCTCACAGCTGAACGTGGAGGACATTTCAAAGACAAACAAAGGCAAACTGGCTAAAGCTAAAGCTATCCAGAGCTCAGAGCCAGCCATAAGCCAGCAGCCTCGGTATGAGCAACGGATCAAAGATGTTACGAGGAGAATTATGGAGATAAATGAAAACGTTTTTTCAATTATATAAATCTTCTCCACCTCTTCAATCCAAAGTTTAGATCTTAGAAAGAAAACTGAAAGCTGCAAAAATCTGTAGCCTTAGGTCACACAGGAAGTAACAGGCATTCCTCTGTTTTCACATACGAAGTTCAGATCATTTTAAACAGAATGTTTATGTTATAAAGGCATCAAAATTGTGCAAAAGATCAGTATTTTTGTCACACCGGTTGTTGTAGAATCAGCGTTTCTGCATTTTCAACTAGAGCAGGGCGATATGACCAAAATATTTATCACGATATACATTTGAAAATTTGCGATAACGATATAACTGACGATATAATTGACACTAGACAAAATACTTTACAACTCCTCAACTTTATTAGTTGAAAAAAAACAAAACAAAAAAAAAACCATCAATGTATTGTCACTTAAACAAGCAGCTGTTTTTTTATGTGCATTAAAGTTATATAAAAAATTAACAGTGCAAATGCAAAATCCTTGCTGACAGTTTAACCAAAAGGCATTTCCAGTGGAAATTGGCCAACATATCCTCAGCATAACCATGTATAATATCCACAAAACTTAAAAAGAGGTTATACACACACACAACATATTATGTTGAAGCACAGTGCGTATCACTCCGCGAGGCTCCTGCCTACGATAGCCGTAATGCTCTGACAATCCATCAAGCTGTGCGGGTTCGTAGCTTAGCAAAGTCATACTGAAACATTTGACAGATTTTCAAGCGCCGTGTACGACATAAAATCGTTTCCAGGTCAGTAAACACATCCAGAATTCATACATAAGGCACACGGGATTATAAGGGGCACTGTTGATTTTTAGAAAAATCAAAGGATTGATTTTAAGTGTGCCATATTTTCCAAACAACACGGTAATAACGACGGCCCGCTAGCATGCGCTACCAAAAATAGTGCTTTGTTGTGTATCTGACGGACGAAAGCTAAACCAGTTCCACACCACTGAAGTTGCAGCATTTTTACAAACCAATTCTGGTTCATCTGTTTCATTCAACGATCCGCTTTCGCTCTTCTCATTCTGCGTCGCCGCCATGTGCGTATGAAAACAAAGGCACTGCGCATGCGCGTTTTACCCATATTCTATCGCAATATTTCATTTTCTTATCGTTGCCCAACATTACACCGGTATTACCGTGAACGGTATGACATAGCCCAGCCCTACTTTCAACCATAGAAAAGACCAAATATCAAGAGTCTGATAGAAAACACTGGAAAAAAAAAAAAGAAGTTACTTTTTACCGCTGACTAACATTTATCTAGAATAGTTATGCATCACTCGCTCTTTAAAATGAAAGTACACACGTACATTGTGAACAGATATTTCTTTAGGAATTCACAGAGAAAGTCTTTCTCACTGTCCTACATCCAACTAGTTGTTAGTTTTGTTTCAAACATCCAGACCAATTGTTCAGCAATGACTCAATTATCTCAATAGGACGATGGCTCATAACCTTTCTATAACTCCCAAAACTCAATACATAAGATCACACTGATAAAAAAAAAAAAAAATAGATTTCTGTACTCCAGTGTTAAAATGAGTAGTTACACATTACTAAACAACTTTGTCTCCTTGTCTAACCTGGTTGATGGTTTTCTCCATCTGTACGAGGCCCAGGTTGGGTAGCATGGTCTTGATGAAATCCACAATAGACTCCAAGCTGTCGTGCTGCAGGATCAGAGGCTTGTGGCTCCCCAGCAGGCTTAAGGCCACCTTGAAGATGACCTCTGACCCCTGCAGGAACAACATATCTGACAGAGGACAAAAAGGAAGGACAAGTTACAGAGGCAAGCGGGGAAAAAACCCAGAAAACAAAGGGAAAGGAGGCTAAAAAAGGCTCTAGCGTGACGGCACTCTTAAATTACATATTGTAAAAATCAATACTGACATGTGCTGACAGCAGAGCTTACCCTGTTTAATGGCAACTTAAAGACTCATTAATGGGAAGAATGATTTGACGTCAGCAGAAAACGTTTAAGCAAACATAAATGTAGGCCATTGTGAATCTGCAGAGCCAGAGAGCATTTGTGTGTGTATACTGTGAATACATCAGGGTGTGGTAAGGGTTAGGCAGGATTGCATGAGATCATACAGAAGATTAAGGAATGGCAGCAGAGGTGTGGGCCCCACAGATGATATCAAAGACCTGACAGTGCAAATGTGATGGCCGCTAAGCGCAACACACGCACGCTCGTGCACACACAAATGAAGTGTTATGCTCAGATGAGCACAAGGAGCCAGTGAGTCTGGTTCAGTGACTGAGTACTATGTAAGAAATTAGGCGTGAAAACAAAAGTGTGGAAGGAATGAGGTAGAGAGAAAGGCAACTGCAGAGAACATATACCCTCTGTGGGCATGATGGCATGTACACAAATGAGGAAAAGGTCACTTAACAGATAAACAGTAACTGTAACTGACTTATAAGAGTCTCAGTGTGCACATGACTCAACTGAATCCTTTACTTTGCCTGAAGTCCCTCCCCATCTCCTTCACCAAACTTTTAGGATTATAGTACTACTTATCTTCAATCAGTTACTAAAATTTCATTTAGCTCTGACAATTTCCTTTCAGCATTTTGGGTTCAAGATCTAATTAGACGAGATACCTAGGGAGTAGAGATAACTAAACATCACTGTAAACGCCCCATCATCCTTTTTCCTGTCATGCGTCAATACTGCTGTGCTTCTATCAGGAAGAAGAAACAAGGCGGCAACCCACCAAATCCACTGTGCAGAAATAGAAAGCCTTCAAAGCTTACCAAAAACTCTGGCCACAAACCCGAGGGGAAAGTGTGAGGCGAAGACCGTGAGGAACCAGGGGGTGGCATATAAGCTGGGCCCGATCTCCTGCTGCTCCAGGTGGCTGTAAAGATCCCTGTGATAGTCATGAAGCAGCCGCGACAGCTGGTACATCTGGATCTGAGAGGAGCAACAGCACTTCGTTTTAAAGGTGTAACATGACTTTGTATGAGGGGCTTTTATTACTTCACACATGCTTTAAAAGCTGGATCTGTTGTACATGAACATTTGTAGGATTTTAATAGAGAGTATTCAGGAAGACAAACGTCTTGGTAAAAAATGGAAAGATTTTTTTTCCCTTAAGTTTACGACGCAAACACAAGTTTAAGAATGGACCAATAACACGACACCTTATTATGAGATCACCTCCTTGGAGGGTAAAATGAGGGCTTCCTGTGCGGAATGACAATTATTTTTTTTAAGCAATTTTTCACTTATCATTAATGAGCCATTCAGTTCATTCACAATAGCAAAGTATAGAGTATTGCACTAAATGTGAATACTTTCCTAACTCCCTCATACAAAGTGTTGCGGTGAGGTCATATCAATTTGTCTTTCTACAGAGCAACTCCAACGTTATCTGTGGTAGATCACATCCACACCAAGTTTACTGAAGGTGCCTCATTTAAAGTGGTATAAGAAATTATTTTGATTAGATTAATGTTAAACTGGAATGCTGACAACAGTGACTCTTAAACTAGTAAGGGTACACTATGGGAAATGGCCTTTTTACCAGTACTGGATTATGCAGATGTCATTTAAGTGTATGCTGCTGCCTCACTGTGTATTATCGTCACTTAACACTCGAAGAGAACAACACAGTTTATTTTTAAAACCATCTTTAATAAAATTTCACGTTATTTATGATCGGGGTTAGCCATATGAGTGTTTGTACACAAGGATGGGAAAAACTTTTAAGCACCTCACAGAACTTTCAGGTTAGGCCTCAGCCACAAAGGCCAGTTGTTGACTGCTTGGCAACCACTATTCCTGGATGAAAATGAGTATGCAACCAGTTACATGAGGTTCCTTGCAATTACTATGAAATCAGTCACACAGACCTAGAACATAGTGATCCTGTGGCCACCACGGACCACAAGGGAAAAATGTGTCTACCTCAACCAGCTGGTGAGTAGCTGCTGGTTGCTGCTGAGTGAAATTGGTCACAAAGAGCCACATGGTGCTGCCGTAAAAGCTTGTAATCACTTTGATTAACAGCAGATTTGGCACAGTTTGTGTGGAAGAACCAGACTCGCCAGGAATTCTTTCAGCTGCTCCCCTCTTGGGGGTCACCACAGCAGACAACCTGCCTCATCCCGTCCCTAGCATCCTCCTCATATTTGCTTTGACAATATAGAATTTCTCGTTTTGACCTCAAAAATCACAAAATGATTGATGAGTTATTATCTCGTTTTGTTCACTTTCATTCTAGCGGCAAAGTAAGATGAGGGATTCTTCACAAAAGGTGTGTATAACGTTCACAAAGTGGAACGCTGTCAAGGACCTTTTGAATTTATTGATTAAGGATCACAAGCACCAAGATCGTAACAGCACTTCGTTCATATTCATAGTTTGAAGCTTGAGAAAAAGCAACAGTCCTGTGCAATATTATTGTGGCGTATGCCGCATGCTGGACTGGTGTTTTACCTTCCAGGACTCCCTGGACTAGCTCACAAGCTTGTTACGTGACCTGTGCTTGAATTCAGGAACAAAACACATGATGTTTAGCACGATAATAAGGTTGTTTAGCATTTAACCATAGTATGTAGCTCTTTTGGTTGTAGTTCTATCAAAAGATGAAATTCAATCCCACACTGGAATTCAAAACCAATGACGTAGTTATCTGTAACACGAGCACTATTTACCAACTGTGTGGCGAGTACTAATGCAACTAAATTCCAATGCCAAGCACTAAGACCATGTCTCAACCTCACCAGCGCTCTAGAGGCCATTAATTCACTGTTTTTGTTTGAAAACGAAAACGTAAGCAGACGTGTCATCTAAAAACAAAAAAAGGAGAATAAGAAGCATCAAATTCCAGAAAATGTGAGTTAGTGACATTACTCAACTATGTAACCTCTGGAACTGGAGGGCTTTGCTCATGTGATTCAAGTATTTAAGAAAGGGAAACATAATGTAGATTAAGTTGTTTGGGGACACTGACAAGAGAATATTGTGTGGGTGAACACTGTACCTGCAGGATAATCATGTCAGGCCTGTACTGTTTGCGGAGCCCAGCATCGTACATTAGAAATTTGAGCATGTTGAAGGCGTCTTCTTCCCCCATGTGTAAAAGCAGCACTCCAGCGATGAAGGACAGGCCCTGGCAGTATCCCACCTACAAAAACGACAACCACAAACTTGATGCCGACAACACAGGGGAGGGAAAATCTCTCAAGTCTAAAAGATAGGTAACAGCTGGCTTTTTTTTCTTCCTTTTTTCCACTGAATATCAAAAGAAACATGCAGAATGAAAGAGGAGAAAGGCAGAAATAAAGCAAAAACAGAATTCAATGATACCTCAGGGTCAAGCAGTGAGTAGGCTTTCAGGATATTATAGAGAGACAGCTGTCCTGCCCCCAGCTGGGCTTGGAAATATGGATGTGTGGGAAAAGTACGACCTGGAAGAGAAGAGCGGAGCGGCATATTATCTCTCAGCAACGTCCGCATTTTGCATTAAATATCATTTCAAACTAAGCATCTATCTGATGCACCAGATACGCAGTCGAAAACAACACTGACACAGCTTTAGAAGTGTAACATTTTCTTCTCGTGGTTTATTTTAATTCGCTCTATTCTATTCATCAGCATCTGGGTGTGTCCATGTTTTTGAACAAAGCATATACACTACTGAACTTCGCTGTGGACGCAGAACTTCTCACTTTGCTGTTGACGTTAAAAAGGAGCTCAGTGCAGCTGCGTGCATGTACTCTTATGGAGCAAACTTACAAACAGGTTCTTGAGAAGCGCACAGATGAATGCAGCTTTTTAAAGAGAACCGATCTCCATGCTTCAGAGGCTTAACGTGCATTAGTGGATTGGACGTGTATGTTTCAAAAATGACAATAAGGAATGTACTCCATTTAAAAACAAAACAAAAAAGCACTCTAAGGAAGGACAGACTAGTAATTGGCAGGTGTGTGTCAGGGGACTGAGGACTTGATTTACAGTTAGTGATGTGAGGTTTTAGAGAACAGAATGAAAACCGTGTGAGTGTATATTAAAGGAATGTGCGTGGGGGATTTAAGCTGGTGAACATAATGTTGTGACTCCCTCCCCTGCCTGGAGGAAAGTGTGTCTATTCTGCTACATAAAAGGTGTGGGAATGCGATGTGTTACACACCTACATCCTAACCAAAAAATAAATAAATTCCTCTTTTGCTTGTTTATGAGAAGGAAATAGCCTTGAGCTGCCATAAATCTTCTACCTGCATTCTTTTTCTTTGTAGCTCCAGTGTGACAAACACTGTGTGTTTATCACACTGCATATAACACCTTTATATTAGACCATGTATGCAAACCGCCAGTTTGTATGTGTACGCTGTTACAGCTGTCCCTGCCCTATTAGATGTAGAGTAAATAACATGAAAAACACAGGGTCAAAAGCAAAAACTGAGGGAGGGGAAGCACTACAGGGACAGATCTGTGGGTGGATGTGTCTATGTATATATGTGGGTGTTATATGGGTGGGGTGTAGGTAGTGAGTGTATGTGGGTTTTTGGGTGGGAGGTGTTGGGAGCATTTAAGGGAGAAAGTGTTAAAATGAGGTTTGACAAATACAAAAGAATATATGCAGTTTGTGTGGCGTTTGCTATGTACGTTTGACTTCTTGGTATCGCGCAGAAGGAAATTGACATTTTTCACAGTACTTGTCAAAGAATGACCATAAACCAGTGGGAACAATGAGGTGTTTGGCTATGTGAATTTATAAACGTCACACACGTCACACAAAGAGACTGACAAATTGATTATTTAAAAGCAACAGTTCTACTAAAATCTTATGTTTTCCTTTCCTTTATGCACTGTAGCTACAAAGTAGTGATTATGCTTGGTATGCATGCTGACTGAAGCCCCAAACAAAAGGATTAGAGAGGCTCCTGTGCTCACAATCAGCTGTTGCACCTATATTAAAGGTTATAGATGTACAGGGTATGACGACAAAGAATCAGAAACTTTACTTTCTAAGTAAATATGGCTCTTAAACCATTAAAGGCATTGTCCTTATAGCCTTTCAGCTTGCTCCTGTTATGTTTGGCTCACTCTTCGAAAGTCTCATTCTGAACACCTGAAGGGGCAAATCTGTGATACACACTTTTGACAGTTTGTGCTGCACGTTCAACCTGAGACGCCTCTGGGTCATTCCAGTAGAACTCGACACTGACTGTCTAAACACAAAAACACAAACGATGCTCCTGATTGGGCTTCAATGTTAAAGGATCAGTCCAAGGTCATGAGGAAACTGCCAGTGTGAATCTGCAAGTGGTCTAAGTGTGACTGTCAGGGAGTCATCCAAACGTAGCAGAAGGGCATAAATAAGAACAGAAAAAAAGGCAATGGAGATAACAATCAAGTTTAGCTCAAGAGGTTTTTTTTTGTTTTTAAATTACAGGTTCTTCAACAGGCAGCCTGCAGGCCAACGATCACCAGTGGAAATCAGGGGTTTAAATGGGATTAATAATGTGTTGGCAGTGTTTGTGGCATACATAGCATTTAGAGAAAATATATTATTTAAAGAAACAACCAACTTACATTTAGCTGTAAAAGAACGTGTGTAGGCATTTTATGCATACAACGGCTGCAATTAGACTAAAGTTATTAGACTTAACTGATGACATAAAATGTGTTTATTTATTTACTGTTTTGAATTAGACTGTGATTTGTAAAATATACACATTGTTAAAAATCACTTTTGTGACACTGACGACATGGGAAAGCGAATGTACCAGGCACATTTAGATAACCCACACGCAGTTTAACCCTGCATGTTAACCGTGGATGCATTACCCAGGTCGATGAGGATGGCATGTTGCTGTGAGGTGAGTTGTTTCAGCAGCTCTTTGTATGGAGTGTGATTAGAAGGGGGCCGGGAAGGGACTGTCTGTGTGAGCCGGTACTGTTCGGCGAGAAACTTCCAGATCTCTCCTCTGTGCTGCCTTGGGACACCTGCCAGACAATGATAAAGGAAGGAGAGGGTGATGAGGACAAACGTGGGACAGAACGCTACCATGTTGAGTGAAACGTGTCAGCCATGTCCAAAGGGATTTCTACCCTTCTTGAGTTATTAACTATTTGTACATGCCTGTAGAACTTAGTAACATAAGTTGTCTCCATCATAACTTTAATCTACTAATATCTCGAGCATCGTTCAATCACTGTTTGCCCGCTTCTTGCATGTAAAATTTACTCTCAGCTTCCTCTCAGATGGATTATCCAGCTTGTATCCCTAATTCACCAGGTTCTCAGACTGCTATTTGTTGTATGGTGACCTTTCTGTGTGTAAATACGTGTGTTGGACTCGTTGTTCGAGGCCATGTGCACAGTAGATAACCTTCCTGTCCACGGTGCAGAACATGCTGATACTAGAAAATGGACAGAACAAAAAGGCCTGATGATTAGAGACACGCACCAGAGATAAAAATGTCAAAGGGAATAGACACCGAGTTCACTGTGCGCAAAAACAGTGAGTAAAATGCCTCATGGAATGCAGTCACCTTGCTTTTGCCACATTTTAAAAAACAGTTATGAAGATAAGTTACAGTTTTTGGAGCTTTGTGCGTTAAGGTTTGGTCAATATTTGCAAATCTCTGCTGATTTTAAGAAGAATAAACATTTACAGGAGGAACTGATATAGAGTATGTGTTTGTGGAGCCAAGTATGTACCTTGTGCAACTGCAGTATGTATGGTCTCGGCGTCAAATTTGACCTTTGCCCTCCCAGGAGTTCCTAGCATTTTCTCCCACACCAGCGTGACCTCCTTCAGACACGGAGTGATTTCTTCATAATCCAACTTTAGGCGCTTGTTCTGCAGATCGTTCTCTGATGCTACAAACACAAACACACAAACAACGCATGTGAGAAAAAGCAACAACACTGTGCGTTTGCTGGTGAAGCTGAGGTGTTAGGACTCGGTTTCTGAGAACTATTTGAGCTCATCATCTCATCATTATGTGCGCTGCTCAAAACTCTCGAAATTATGCGCTATCGATTTCAGTTTGGTTTTGCGTATTAAAATGAGCCTCACATAGCACCCGTGAACTTTCATAAATTACTAATCCTGACTTTTGTTCGCTCTTTGTTGTGGCAAAGTGATGAGCAGAAACATGCAGCTGCACTGCATTAATACACTTCTCTGCAAAGGTCAGAAGATACAGGTGATAGTGAGTGAAAAAAAGAAAAGTTACTTGATGACTCTTCAGGTTCTTTAAGGAAAGTGTCCCATTTACATGGCATTCAGAGTGCAATTTACTCTACTGTGGTTAACCATGCTGATTATAGAAACTTTACTGTCACTAGATCTGCTTCTATGGGTGTTTTCTTTGCAACCCCTTCAAAGGAACATAAGACCACAGCTGTCTGTCTGACCCTCTGCAACATCCTGTAGCTGGAATTCTCAATAGATCCCTTCAGTTAGTACAGAAAGTGTTGCTCTAAGCTATGAAAGACACAGCTCTTGTTTACAACCCACAGTCAAAAAATACCCCGAGGATGCCTTAATTTTCACATGGAGACACACATCTTCTAATTACCAATAACTGGAGATGTACATAACTGCAACATCCCCTTGATTTATGAAACTTTTTTGTTTGTTTTTTTTGGTTCGACGTAAAGGAAAACCTCCCACTGGACTTTCAGGCTAGTACAGTTTACAAACCAAACAGAAAAACACAAACTGAATTCCGTTGCAACATGTTGACACCAGTGATCAAAGAAGGTGAGGGCACACCCAGCACCCCTCATCTGTTCCTCTCTCTATGACAACACCCTTCCTCTCTCCCTCCCCAAATCTCTTAGCCTAAAACCCATGTCTTCTCTCTTTTTTCTTCTCAGTCAATCCCATGTCTGTATAGTCCCCCCCCCCTCCTCCCTCTTCCCCTGTGGACGCCCCCACCCTTTCCGTTCAAATCTGGTGTCCACCCAGTGACCAGCTGCAGCTTGGCTGCGCTCAGGAGTGTGATATCATCATTACAGGAGGACAGAGACAGAGACAGGAGGCCAACCATCGCAGCCGGCACTGCAAAGGATTCTAGGAAAATAAGGTGTAAGAGGAAAAAAAGGCTGAATGAATATTTAAAAAAAGAAAAAGACTAGCAGCACAATTTTATTAAACAAACTAAGAAATGTAATTTTAGGGCTGCTTTGAACTCACAAAATAAATGGTCTAAGGAAAAAAAGCTGTATGAATACCTTTTATGGGACATAAATCAGAAATGTAGAGGAATGACCTGGAAGGCATAATCTAGATTAATGGGAAAAAACTTGGACGGAGCAGATAGCTGACACACCCATAGTAAGAATAGATGCTGAGGCTGTGGCTATGCCGTCCGTCTTATCATCTGTTCAGAGCAAGCAGTGTCTCGTCACTCAGGAGCGGCACACTCCTTCTCTTTCCTCTGTCTAGCCTTCTCCTTGTCTCCTACTTTCTTTTCTTTCTCTTTCACTGCCGCCGGAAAACTCCACCCTTGATAAAACACAACAGGATAGGATAACCCACCCTGGAGCTGACAAAGATACGCACACATGGATGGACGTGCACGCGCGTGTTTTCATAGTTGACCCACAAACCAGACGGCAGTGAGAGAGATAAACTCATAGAATGGAGGATACGGAGTCGGGCTCCACCCTGACAAATAACAGACAGAAAGGTGGAGTGCACGCTGTGGGAGACTAAAACACAATAAAGCTACAGAGCGCCAAGAAAGCCGCCACACGCTGGCAATGTTTGGATTGGTGTGTGTGTGTGTGTGTGTGTGTGTAGTGCGATCAGAGTGTTTGCGTGAGGCAGAATTGTGAGGCTGTGGTCCCAACTGTATTTTCTTTTTCTTACATCAATATTGACCTTCATTCGTTAATCTAGCACCATGTGCTTGTCAATTTATGGTTCATAAATAGAGGCAGAGGGATGACACATGGCTAGATGGGTGTAGATATGAGCCAAATGGGTCAGGAAAAAGGTGGTGCACTTGGCACACCCTTAGATGTGCCTACCAGGAAGCACTTTTGGGCGCGCGCATGCGCGCGTGCACACACACACACACACACACACACACACACGCAATAATGTGTTATATAACTTGATCATTTGTGGTTTGTGTTTTTAAATAAAGAAAAGTAGGTGTATACTCAATTTGCAAAGCTTTACGAGCATACATTTGAAAAGGCGTGTTGCCAGTGTCTTAAACAAAGACTCGCCCTACTTTTTAGCTTCCAGAGAAACCAACTCATCGTGTAGTCAATGACTACCGATGAGCCAAGTGAAACAAACAGTACCTGCATGTTATCATGTAGAAGGAGCGAATTCAGACAGAGCTGCAGTAATATTTAATACACCTCAAAAATTTTAGAGTTAAGGGCTAATAAAGCACACTTTTTCACAGCAATAAAGCACCATTTGGCTCATCCAGTTTTTCTAATTTGTGTGCATTTCATTTTGATGTGTACATCTCAAATTCAGGCAAACATTGAAGTTTTTTCTCCACCTCAACAGGATGCTTGAGTAGCTGCTGCGTAGATTACGAGCTGAACACCACAACACTGTGAAATGTGATGGCAAAGTTCGATTATATGTCTCACCGTAGAGAAGTTTATTTTAACTTCTCTGTTTAGGGTTATTTTTTAAGAGTTGTTACTTGTAAATATGAATAAATCTCAAAAGTCAATGTGGGCTCATTGTGTGTATCTGTTTTTAAAAAAAAATTCCTTTATTCATCCAGCTCACCTTGTAGCTTCTGGTTCTCTCTCTCCATCCTCTGCAGGAGAATCTGCTGCAGGATGGCCTTCTTCCAGAGATCCCTCAGCTCCTCTTTGGTTCTCTTCGTCTTCTCCTCAGGCACCGGTCTCATCGCCGAGTCCCCAGATCCTCCACCCACGATCTGGGCCACAACCTGACAGGCATCAGACCCATCTTAAAGACATTTAAAAGATTATCATATTAGTTTACATTAGATTATGTTGCACAAGATGTTTACTGTAGCAAATGTAAAAAAAGATCTTAATTTAGATTGAGAAATGTATCTTTAAAAACAGTTTTTTTGAGCAAAAAAAGCAATAAACACTCAAACCAAGTCATTTCAATTTAAAATGAAACAATCACAAATATCTTCTGGAGTTAGAAGCTTATTAATAAAAACATTTATGAGCAGCACATTCACATTCTTTCATCTGGACTAGCAGATAACACGCCGTTTAAGAACTGCGGGCCTTCCGATTAGATTCAGACCCACAGTTCTGGGTTTGTGTGTTAGATGTGTTGTGATTCTTTCACCATTAGCAATGACAATAAGCAAGAAATTTACATTTCATTTACACTTCATTTACATTTGTTCAACACTTCACTTTGTTTACAGGTATGAACAAAACTTTTGTTCATACCTGACGGAGGCGAGTGTCAACTTCTTCTTACTTTCAAACATGTTGGTATAAAAAGGAACAAAATCATCGTCTCTAAAAAATTCAAGTAGCCTTCCAGACCCCTCTCTCTCTCTTCTTTCTCTCTCTTTCGGTGAACCTCACGGACACTCATGCAAAACAACAAGAAAATGCTAAACATAGATATATTTGACACAGTTGGGTGCAACACACAGACAGTAAAAAAAAAAAAAAAAAAAAAAAGTGTTTGTGTGACTCCACCTCAAAGTACAGGGTGGATCCCAAACCTCAAAATACCCTGTGTTGTTTAGAGGAACGACATACCAACTATCCAGATCGCACTTCTCTTTCAGTTCACGGGAATATCACGATTGAGCCTGATCACTAAAATACACACGCACACACATACCTTAGCCTAATTTAGGTATGTAAATCTGAGTCTTGTCAAAGACTCTTCTGAGGAAAAACAAAAATATGTAAAGGTCATCCTTTCAATACTACAAAAAACACTCACGCACATCACAATAGCGGGCTTTGTGTAAAACGAGTCTTATATTTGTGGAGTGATCATCTGTTTCTAAGACATGCTGAAACCAGCCGAGTCACCACACAAATTTATGGCTCTTCAGTTATAAAAGAGGTGAAGACAAAGCAAACTTATGGCTGACACACACAGAAAGACACTAAGACACACACACACACACACACACACACACACACACACACACACACACACACACACACACACACACACACACACACACACACACAAAACTCTCTTAACAGATTCATGTTTTTACTAGAGAGAGACAACTGCTGCAGTTTCAGCAGAAGACTGGTGACAATTTGTCTTTAGGTGAAAAAATGTCAAACTTTCAAACTGCAATACTTGATGACATTAATTCCCCGCCTACTTACCCCAACTAACACTATAGTACTGCATATTCCTCATAATAACATAAAAACTAACACACACACACACACACACACTCTGGCACAAAGTGGCACAATCCACTCCCTGTGCAAACAACCTGGTCAGAACCAGGTTGCAGTGCGCGCGCACACACACACACACACACACACACACACACACCATGCAAAGTGGGTCAACAAGGCTGGCGCTTTCCTCTGGCGCTGTCTATGTATGGACTGTCAACATGACCTTGAGACACACTGCCACTTCCAGCAAAACACACACACACCACGCCCATGACCTCATGCATCTACGCACACACATAACTACACACCCAACAAGTTTAGCACTGCATTCAGCCAGCACAAAGCCCATCACATTGACTTGTTAAAAAAAAAAAAAGCCCTGTTTTTCCCTTCACTTGCTTGCAGTTGAGCGTCAAAGTAAACTTTGGCTGCACATTTCATTAACTGAAACATTTAACATGCTTCAATTACAGGGCAAATTCATGCAGGAAGACAGACTTCACCAGTCTCTGCACATTCTGTGTTAAAGTGAAGAAAACAACCACATTAGTCCAACATACCAATCTGATTTTATGAAATACAATATCCACCCAACAGACTCCAGTTGGGTGTGTGCATGAGTCAACATAATAATAGGAAAACTACATAATGTTACTTACTCCTGAGAAGAATACCACCTTTGTGAGGATTTAAATATTGCTGAAAGTGCACCAGGGAGGTATTATTTAACTGTATGGAAATCTTTGTAGCTGTAATGTGCCGTTAAAGCCACAAAGCGTAACATTGGGAAATGTGATCTTTGGCACCCCCCAGTGGTTAGATCTTGAGGGCCTCTTAGTTAACATTTTAATAATTTGTCTAGACAAAACCACCAACAGGCATTCTAGTTAACAACACATTATGTGCTGCACATACATGTCCAAACAACATGGGAGTGTAGGACACCGCTAGTGGAAACTAGTGAAACTAGTTATTCTCAATGAGTTTTTGAAAAGCAGCAATTT